>NW_024533145.1:0-92500 GCF_016097555.1 Gigantopelta aegis
GAAAGTGTATGTGTATATTAGAATTAAAATAGTCTAATGGTATACATGATTAAATCGTACTAGTGCAATTCGTATACTGGAAGTAAAATGTAACAGTATAATACGAAGAGATAAACGTGACTAGATACATGCACCTAGACTGTATTGTAATTTCAAAATACCTGTTTAGACTGGTTAGTCGAGATCTGTACAGACTGAGCTAAATTTAGCCCCAATCGGGCTGTCGCCTGAATGTGCACCTTGTACAAAGAGAAATCCTGTCCTATGTTTTACTGCCCAGTAACGTTTATTATAAATAACGTAGGGCAAAAAAATGTACACACGCAGTTGTGTAACACGTACACTAGAATTAAACTTGATTACATACCTATAGTTTGTCGTAATTTCAAAATGTCTGGATAGTTAAATATTTCCGTGTCTCCTATTTGTTCTGTGTCAAAGTTCGACGCGGGTACAAATCTCAGTTATCTATCCATTTGGTTGACCAGAAAACCGGAAATATATCCGCGCAAGTAGTCTGCTGTTTGACTTTGATTATTTCATGACGGGCAGCTTTGAAGTGGCAACTATTAGACTGAGGCGAGAGCATGTAGTTTGCAAACATGTGTAACCTGGTGACACTGAAGATTTTGTTTGTGGTAATTCCGGCCCATGCCAATTTAGCGCTGTTTTCTGTAAAATGGGTGTACTGTGGCCAGGTTTAGTGGATGTGTCTGTTTAAACCAATATCCCTGGAGAAAGAGCTGGAAAACAGGGACTGTCCATTTCGGAGTACGTTGCCCTCAGGCAGGCAAAGGTGCATATAAAACCCATGGGTCTACTGATATTAGTAAAAGAGCTATAGCCATTAACGCTATATAGCAACATATTGCGTAAATAATTGTCGTCTGGTCAGACGCACCGACAAATATTTACGGAGCAAAAACAGCTGCGGCTCTGATTGTTTGTAATAGGAGACATTAATTATTTGTGCAAATATTATTATCCATTGCCAATACATTGTTATATAGTTGTTATGCAGTATACACCAGAGCTTGAAACCAGTGCAGGATACCCCACCCACCAAATATAATTACGATTTTAAAAGCCAGGGTTGTAAATAAAAAACATTAATTTAAATCTCTTAAATGCTATGTGACACCCCCTGCCCCTCTTCATGTTCTTGCAGGTAGATGAAATGTGCCCGAATTAATACGAAAATGTTATGCAGTATACACCAGAGGTTGAAACCAGTGCAGGATACCCCACCCACCAAATATAATTACGATTTTAAAAGCCAGGGTTGTAAATAAAAAACATTAATTTAAATCTCTTAAATGCTATGTGACACCCCCTGCCCCTCTTCATGTTCTTGCAGGTAGATGAAATGTGCTCGAATTAATACGAAAATGCCCGAATCTGAAAAACAATATTTATTCATATTAGCAGTACTACAAAGCAGCTATATAGGGTTGCAACCGAATCACTGCGCATTTTTACATGGATTACAATTAATTTTTAGTGTAGAATGATGAAAATACACGGTAAAAATGTCTCAATTTAGCATATTTTTCCCGAATATCTGTATCATTTTTGTCCGAATTTGAGGTTTTGCTCCAGCACTGGGCGGGGGGGGGGGGGTGGGGGGGGGGGGGGGGGGTGGGGGGGGGGGGGGGGGGGGGGGGGGGGGTGCCCCCTGCCACTCTCCCAGTCTCTTACGCTTATGGCTGTTGTTATCAGTTTTATTTAAAAAGTTAACATTATCGGCAATAGGAATTGATTTGGTCCATTAGAACCTGTTATGTTTTGATTAGGTATATTTAGTCCATGTACGTTTTGTTAATATAATTATCGCGTGCGTGCGTGCGTGCGTGAGTGTGTGTGTGTGCGTGTGTGCGTGCGTGTGTGTGACGGAACATGCTCTTAATTTTGTTTTCGCCTGTGGCGATATTAATTGTGTTAGAGGACCGTGTGCAGTTCCAATACGCACACAGCCCAGGTGCGGAGGCCATGTGGCCAGTAGTTACGTAATACCTCCGCGAGTGCGGTTTTTACGGCCGTGATTTTGGCGACTAGGCGTCAGAAGATCTGGCGATCTAAGAAAAATATGCCGGCGTGGTCGCTGTGGAAATATCACTTGATAGGGGGAGGACCGCGTTGTACCCCCAGGCAATATTCGGTTTTTATGATAAATAGCTAGGGTTTTAGAGATATCAGGGAGAAACATATTGGAAGGCTTCCAGTGAACGTTCGTCCGTTTGGACTTGGTAAATATCATTTCTGCTCTGTTGTATAACCTTGATGTGATTGATGTGACTTTAAATATTTTAATACTGTATTATACCAATATTACTTAGACGGTGCTGCCGGTCATCTGACGCAGTAAACTGTAGGCTCACTGTCTAAATAATTATTAAAGCTTAGCCAGTCATCCTAGAGGACCTAGGTAAACTGTAGGTTATTGTCTTTATTGTGATAGGTACCAGTATTAATTCTGTGTTACAAGGTTACTGAATGAGTAGTTAAGGGTTAATTAAAAAGTAACCAGTTAGGAATAGTGCTGTAATTCCTTTATGAATTAAGTTCCCCTGACAGCGTTTCTCAATTATCACACGTTACTGAATGAGTAGTAAGGGTTAATTAAACATTAACCAGTTAGGAATAGAGTTGTAATTCCTTTATTAATTAAGTTCCCCTGGAAGCGTTTCTCAATTATCACACGTGTGGGTGTTGTGTCACGGTGAAGTGATTAGCATATTGTGTAAACTAGACACCTAGAGATTAACTAATTAAGTGATCAGTTCTGGGTTGTTATTATTTGTTGTTGTTAATTAACTACTGCGGCAGTACATTTGTCAGCGTAGGTTAATACAGATTCCAAAGTGTATTGTGTTTTTGTTGTGTTTTCTAGTGAACTAAACGTGCTATAATAATATATACTTTATATAAGATCTTATCTCTGATCATACCTAGACGAGCCACACTAGGGTATAACCGCCCGGTACAGAGAGATCTAATAGATATGCAGTTAGGAGAGATATTTTGATAATCGTGTTTCATTCAGTTACGGGTATTATAGAATCCCCGTGACAGTGTGTATAAGGCAATAACAGAACTGAAATGATTTATGTTGTGATACATGTGATATTGAATACGTCTACGTAACAGTCATTGTACAGGTGCGTGACTAGTAATTTGATGAGTGAGCCGAGATGTGAAGTTAAATAGCATTCATGACAGGCGGTGTGTGACGGGAATGGTGGGCTGTGAGATTCGACACCTCCTGCTCTTTTTAACATATATGTTCTGGGAAAACATGACCTGACCCCTCTAGAAACTTCCCTGACCATAGTCTAGACCCCGTTGCTTCACAATGTTCTTCCTACAGGGTTGTAAATTAACATAATAACCCTGGTCGCCAGCAAGGTCAGTTGAAGAAAAAATTCACTGGCTCTTCTCAAATTCAACTAGCCCTCCAATTACCACATTGAACATTAACTACGCAGTTAAATAACAACTATGTGTTCACCGTATATAGTCCGTTTGCGTCAAATTGAACCAACAATAAATAAATGAATAAAGTTAAAATTCATATAAAACATGCTATCAAGTTTTAAACCCATAATTACTCAAATACATTTTTTTGAAAAAGAAATCCAGCATATATTTGTAAATAAACATGGTGGGTTTTTTTTACAAATTACCACCATATTATATACAGATTAAATCTCAGTTTTATTACAGGGGTGGATTAAATGCTAGAACAGCCAAGGTATGCAGCTTGATTTGCACTTTCTTTGTAGTAAAATATAATACAGTACAAAGAGACTAAAGGTACTAAACAAGTATGGGGGTGGCAGTCCTCTTTGTGACGACGCAAGAGGGATGAAATTTCCAGTAAAGGTGTGGATTTACTCCTATAGACGAGGCACTGGATAGATATCCATGCAGGGCACAATATTTCACGAGAACCGTTGTTCTGTTCGCGTGTCGGTTACGCAACTTTAAAATCACGAGAACCGCCAATCGGTTTGTGTGGTGAACAATTACATTCTAAAATTAAAAGTATCATATATCAGTAGTGATTTCCCTAGAAATTAGGCAAGCATTGTAGACGAAACACTTTTGGGGCATTTTCAATAGCTGACCATATTGACAAACTCGTTGCTGGTTTGATGTGTCTCAAGTTACACAATAATTAGGATACTTAAACGCAATAGGCCTCGAGAGCTGCGCTATTTACTTTTAAATTTTGTCACGATAGTAAATGATAATCCATTGATTTGTAAAGACCACCTTAGAATATCCATGTAGCAAGTTTAAGAATTATCCACCTGAAAATCTATGAGACATATTTTGAGATTTATATAACAAAATTAAAGAAAAATCATGGCCACTATAGAGGAATTTTATTTGCCAGCTGTTCAGCATTTACATACATATTTCTATGTACATTTGATCCGATTGAGCTGAAGACAAGTAATATAAAATCTTAATTACTCAGTGGCATACATGAACAATTTGGGTCCCAAAGCCAACATTTTTTACAAAGTATATAATTATTTATGTGTTATCGTATAGTACCAAGTTTTAACACTATCAGATAAAAACACTGTTGGGTGCCCAGCCATGTTGACATCAGGGGTAATGAAAAGGCAGATTCTGCTGCCAAGTCTGCTTTGGATTTGCCTCATGCCAGAGTTCGTGTGCCTTATACTGATTTTAAAGATAATATCAACGAATTTATCTTTTCGACTTGGCAACATGATTGGGACGGTGCGATTTCGAATAAGCTTCATTCTATCTTAGGATAGTGGCAGTCCTCCTATAGACTGTGCAGGAATGATAAAATAGTCTTGTGTCGTGCTCGCATCAGTCATACGTATTTGACCCATTTATGTGTTTTGAAGAAGGATCCTCCACCTCAGTGTGAGCGCTGTCAGTGTACTCTGACGGTACGCCACATTTTGGTGGAGAGTTCTCATCTCAAAGAAACTCGAAAAGATATATTTGGACAAACAAATGTGATGGAATCATTTCGATTCCGTCCAGAATTTGTATTACAATTCTTACGCGATACTAACTTTTACTCTAAATATTAATTTTATATATCTGTGATATTTGTATTTGTGCACAGTTCTTTACACTGTGTTTTAATTTAATTGTTGAAGTTTTATATTGATGTTGATCATCACATTGTTTTTGCATTTACCATAGTTTGACACCAAATAGCCGATGCATTTTTCGTGTTGGGGTGTCGTTAAACATTAATTCATTTATTCCCGACAATTGCTACACCCAACCTCCACCATCCCCCGCCATCCCGCATTTAGAAGTGATGTTTTATAATACTGCATATAATTGTATGCTTATGAGCCACATGACTTAAAGTAAATAAACTACTACTTCTACCAACTTTTTTTTTTTACGTTCCCTTAGGTATTTCAAACAATAAATTATAAATTAAGGTGTCATTTCAAACGTCCAACACATCGCACTGTACAACAATGTTCGTGGGAGGAATTCGATGTGGGACGTTATTATCAGTACCGTTTGGATCTTGATAATAATTTTTAATAAAAAAAAAACCCATGTCTAAACATACTTATTTCAAAGGAATGTTCGGCTTTGTAACAACGTTGTATGACAATAAGAACGACTGTAAGCCGCTATGCCGTAGAATCACGGAGAATATTTTATTAGTCGAAAACATCTTACAATGTAGTAAACTCAGGAATGTCCCTTTAAAGGGACATTCCCGAGTTTGCTGCACTTTTTAAGATGTTATCGACTAACAGAGACTTTTTAACGATTGTAATTACATATCAAATATAATTTTCTGCATAACATATTAGTGGCTGTATATTAAACATGTTTCTAATCGTTCTAATATTTGTACTAGGTTAAATTTCATTTTATTTCCAAAAATAGTTTTTTTCGTATGTATGAAATTATTTGAAGACAAAATCCAGTTTTGGCTTCTTACAAATATTAAGACGACCAGAAACACATTGAATATACAGACACTGATATTCTAAACAAGAACATATATTTAATATGTAAGTTTAATCGTAGAAATATTTTATAAGTCGGTAACATCTTATAATGTAGCAAACTCAGGAATGTCCCTTTAATAAAATATCCCAGTAGACATAATACGTTTTCACTTCATGAATAGGACTTTTACACGACCACTAACTAAGCATAACTAGTTGCAAACAGTGGGTATGTTGTTACCATTAGGTTTAACGGCAGGCGGTTATCTGAACAGCAATAATTCGTGGCCCTTATCGCTGGAGGAACTTAGCAAGGGGCCTGCCACTTTCCCCTGTCTCGTACGCTTATGGCTGTTGTTAACATTATCGATGTACAATTTGTTAATATAATTACCCCCTCTCTCTCTCTCTCTCTCTCTCTCTCTCTCTCTCTCTCTCTCTCTCTCTCTCTCTCTCTCTCTTCTCTGTGTGTGTGTGTGTGTGTGTGTGTGTGTGTGTGTGTGTGAGTGAGTGAGTGTGTGTTTGCTTAAGGCAATAACAGAATGGAAATGATTCATGTTGTGATATGGTTGTTATTGAATACCACGCGTTAAACTGAAACCTTTGTTATTGGATTCGTCTACATAACAGTCATTGTACAATGAATGAATGAATGAATGAATGAATGTTTAACGACACCCCAGCACGAAAAATACATCGGCTATTGGGTGTCAAACTATGGTAATGCAAATAAATAAAGTGATGATCAACATCAATATAAAAATTCAAGGTTTAAACAAAAACAGTGTAAAGAACTGTGCAACAATACAAATATCACAGAATTTTACGGACACCGAATTTTACTCTAAACTTCAATTTGTGCTGTATTGGCCATTCTCAAAGAGAATGTTACACCCCTGCACCACGGTGAGGTTACAGCACACGCAGGGATCATTGTACAAGTGCGTGGCTAGTAATTCGATCAGTGAGCCTAAATGTGAAGTAGAATAGCAAGTCGTAACAGGCGGTGTGTGACGGGAAGGGTGGGCTGAGAGAATCAAAACCTCCTGCTCTTTTTAACATATATGTTCAGGGAAAACATGACCTGACCCCTCTGGATACTTCCCTGGCCACAGTCTAAACCACGTTGCTTCACAATGTCCTTTCTACAGGGTTGGAAATTAACTTACTAACCCTGGTCGCCAGCAGGGCCAGTTGAAGAAAAATCTTACTTGTCCTTCACAAATTCAACTAGCCATCCAATTACTACATTGAACATTAACTACGCAGTTAAATAATAATCATGCGTTCATGGTATATCTGTGGCCAAGGGAACTTTGGGGGAGGTTTGGAAGGGGATCATAAAAAAATAAAATAATAATAATAATAATAATAATAATAATATATAATAAAATTATAACTGTCGCAAAATTTGGGGGGTACTGGCGGTGGGGCGGGCTCCTCCCCCCCCCTCCCCACCCCAAGGACCGCTTCTGTATATAGTCTGTTTAGGTCAAATTGAAACTGACAATAAATAAATTAATAAAGTTAAAATTCATATAAAACATATCATTAAGTTTTAAACCCATAACTACTCAAATAACATTTTTTCAGAAAGAAATCCAGTATAAATAAACATGTTTCCTTATAAATTACCATTAAATTATATACAGATTGAATCTCAGTTTTAATACAGGGGTGGATAAATGCTACAACAGCCAAGGTATGCAGCTTGATTTGCATTTTCTTTGGAGTAAAATATAATACAGTACAAGGAGACTAAAAGTAGTAAACAAGTATGGGAGTGGCAGTCCTCAGAGTGGTTGTACTCCTATAGACGAGGCACTAGACAGAGATCCATGGGGATCATTCGTTTGTTTGCCAAATGCCCATTCGAATCTGCACTGTGCAGAGACACGGCCCTGATCATGTATTACGGTTTTGTCATTCAGATTACGTTGGATGTTCCATCCTTTGCCTTAAAACATGTATCAGAAAAGAAGATTTAACCTATGCAGTTCGATGGTCCTTTGTAAATAATTTTATTTTTTAATTTACACTGAACTTTCTTTCCCAGAAATGTTACTTGAGATTGTATGGGTTTATAATTTAATAAATTAATATGTTTTATGTTAATTTTATCTGTATTCATTATACAATTAAATGCCAATTCATGGGTTCCCATTTGACGCAATAGTCTTCCAAATTAATATCTTCTGCTTCAGTAAAATGTAATAATGTATGTGTGTGTATGTGTGTGTGTGTGTGCGTGTGTGTGTGCGTGTGTGCGTGTATGTGTTTGCGTATGTGTATGTGTGCATGTGCGTGTGTATGCGTGTGTATGTGTGAGTATGTGTGTGTGTGTGTGTTTGTGCATGCACATGTGTTCGTTTAATTTTGATATTGTAAACACTACAGTAGTAGACTACTAATAGAATAAATATCGAAATAGAAATAAATCTATGAAAAAAAAAATCAAAACAAACATTTTACCAAAATATACGATGTACTTTTTAAATCATATTACAAAGCATACAAACGTACGGGTGTGTCACCATGTTAATCTTGGTTTCAAGACTTTAGATCTGATCTGTTTTAATTTCATGTTCTATATCTTCTGCTGTCAGATCTGTAGTTCGCGCCAGCACAGACACGGTGAGTTTTGTCACGTTCGATTCGGTGTCAGTGTCTTTCTTTTTTAACTGGCACCATACTCGGCAGACCTTAAAATCGATGGTAGCCAAACGGACTGTCTTTGTACATTCTTTAGTCGCCTTTCACCGGGCGAATGTTAATTTACAAACCTGGGAAAGGTGGATGGACAAAGAAGTTGGGCAAATTAAGGGTTTTCAAACAGCGAACGGTATATTGACCACTTAGTATAGAATTTATTAAGACTGTTTCTACTCAAATATATGTGGGGTTTTTTCTATAATATGTCTTATGTTCAGCTTCGCTTTTAAAATGTGTAATGTTTAACTGAATGCTTTGCACTTGATATATATATATATATATATATATATATATATATATATATATATATATATATATATATATATACAGTGTTCTAGCTAGCAATAAATAGAGGGGCGCTGCGCCCTGCCCGCCCCCGTTCTGTGCCGCCCTGCCGTGTTTGTTTCTGAACCTCTCCTGATTATCGCCGCCCTGCCCTAATTCATTGTCAAATAAAAATACAAAATCTTGCTTTCCTCTCAAAGCGTGTACAGTGTTGTTA
Source organism: Gigantopelta aegis (assembly GCF_016097555.1). Classification (NCBI taxonomy): domain Eukaryota; kingdom Metazoa; phylum Mollusca; class Gastropoda; order Neomphalida; family Peltospiridae; genus Gigantopelta; species Gigantopelta aegis. The sequence continues at coordinate 9,190 of NW_024533145.1, forward strand.
CGAGTCTGAATTCCCAACTAAAAAACGTTTGATAATACATTGTTTGGCCACAGTTGTGAAAGCCGATAGCAGTAACATGGTATGTTGTTTGTTAGTCGATATGACTGCAGACGAGCGGACATGCAGTCTTACAAAGCTTGAATGCGAAGTAATCCTCATTCCGTCACGCACATAAACACACACCACCTAGCAAACACCTAGCTGAAAGTAGACCATCATGATAAACTTCGATAGAACGTACATTTTTTAAAGTAATTTTTGCCGTTGCAAATACCCAGACCAAGATACATATAGTTTTAACGGATGCCAGTAGTCCTTATCAATGACACATTGCTTGCATCTGTATAATATGGCACAGAGTAAACTAGCAACACTGGTTATTTGGTCTATGTAGGCATAACTGTGTTTTGTTAAAAGCATGTCTGCAAAAGCTACTTAATGAAATCTATCTAGACCGTGACATGCAATAATAGCCATGTTTAAATGCAGTGAGCAACTTTTTACAAATATATCCTTATATCAATTTTGTTAATTTGTTTTTGTTTTGTTTTTGTTTTTCTTTTTTTCTAATCGTTCTCTTTTTTTCATTTCCTGATTTCTTTTAATTATTTCATTTATTTATTTTAAATCACATTTGGGCATTATATTAAATGGTATAAATACTATATATAATAGAAAAAAGAATAGGATTTTTTAGGTGATCCAACCTTTTTTAAAACATTTTAATAGTTAAAGTTTGATTTTATTTAACGACACCACTAGAGCATATTGATTTATTAATAATCGGCTATTGGATGTCAAACATTTGGTAATTTTGAAATTTAGTCTTAGAGAAAAACCCGCTACTTTTTTCCTTTAGTAGCAAAGGATCGTTTATATACACCATCCCACAGACAGGATAGCACATACCACGGCACATACCAGTCGTGTTGCACTGGCTGGAACGATTTTTTTTTAATAGTGTCTATATTTAATACATTAGTACAATAATACTGCATACGGCGATGAATGTACTCTTTTATCAAGCATCCAAATTTAAGAGTTATATATTTGGGTTTAGAAATTGATTGTCCCCCTCCCTCCAAAAACGTTTTGTAAATTAAAACCAGCATAGATATTTCTACATATATGATATTTATGAATGTAAACAATTCGATCATATCCAGTACTTGCCTCAAAAATAAGATTTTCGCGTAAAAAAAAATGCCATACAATTAAATTAGCGCCCTGCCCCATCAAAATCCTAGCTAGAACACTGATATATATCTATATATATAATATTTGGCTAAAAGTAACAAAATACCAAAAATAGTATTTTCTTTAAAACCAAACAGAACAAGTTCCAGCGAAATTTTTAAACTAGATTACAATGGTTCAATAGTTTCTCTCTCTCTCTCTCTCTCTCTCTCTCTCTCTCTCTCTCTCTCTCTCTCTCTCTCTCTCTCTCTCTCTCTCTCTCTCTCTCTCTCTAAGGGCATTACATATATAATATACTAAAACAATACTATGTGTGTGTGTGCGTGCGTGTGTGCGTGCGTGTTTCGGGGGGGGGGGGGGGGGAGTCGGGCGTCGAACTGCCCTGCTTTAAGAGAGTTTTTAAAAATGTTTTCCTTGGAAGCAAGACCCGAAGTGTTCCCCTAGAAACATCGCTCGCCACAGTCTAGACCCCACAGTAGGAATGAAAAATATTTCATTAGCCCGCTGGACCAGAACCAACAGTCCGCCAGCCTATAGAAAATATACTTTTGTTTAGCAACATTTTAATACCACTGGCTTAGGTAGCGGGTGTGTGTCGGGGGGGGGGGGGGGGGCAACTTGTCTTGATCCAGTAGCAACATGTGTGTGCATATATGTGTGTGCCCTCCACCACACATTTTTGGCACCTTCCTACGCCACTGTATGTATATATGTTTAATGGCAAAAACATTAAGGACACTTGGTCAGTTATAAACATCACGTGGCAAACGAACAAAATCAGACCCCAAACCTTGATTGACAAATTAATACATGTTGAAATATTCTGATGAAGACTACGTTATTCGCATTTCTTTCATATAGATTTACAAAATTCAAATGACATCCCGCAAGTATTTAATAGAAGAATCTATTCAAAACGCACCGGCAACATATTTTCAACATAAACAAATCATTATTGTTTTTAGGAAGTACTGACTTTTGACAGGCCCTGTTTCCTGGGAATTAGGCTAAATCGGAACCACTATCAAAACGGAACCGATTTGGTTATAACGGCACCTCAATGTAATGGCATTTTTTTTTTCTTGCAGATAATATAGATTGTGGGGTGCCCGTTTCAATCAACGTTAGGTTCCATTTTGTCCAATTTGGTTCCATTTTCGTTTCTTTTGGCATGGTTCCGTTTTCGCTATAACCCGTTTATGGAATGTCGCGCTTGCGCAGTTCGGAACTCTTAAGTCGTTTATTGGCAATGTCGCGCATGTATTATTGTGTGTTTCGACATCATTCTAAAACGTTTGTTTGAATGGTTTGGAATTCTTGCATGACTGATGCGTAGTCGCGGATTCAATGCAAATAAAAAATAATAATAATAATAAATAAATAAAATTATAATACAGTCAATCAGAAAAAGATAGATCACCCGTCGGACTGGTAGTAGCATTTTATATTTCGTCCGTCGGAAATTTTACTCGCATTTGGCGAGCGGCCGAGTAGTTTCTGCATCCCTGTCTTATACTGCTGAGTAAAACAGTATTTTTAAACACAAATGTTAACATGGCCGCCTATGGGATTTTATTTGATATAGTACAACAATAGTGTTATGTGACACAAACGTTAACATGGCCGCCTATGGGATTTTATTTGATATAGTACAACAATAGTGTTATGTGACATGAACGTTAACATGGCCGCCTATGGGATTATACTTGATATAGTACAACAATAGTTTTATGTGACATGAACGTTAAAATGGCCGCCTATGGGATTATACTTGATATAGTACAACAATAGTGTTATGTGACATGAACGTTAACGTGGCCGCCTATGGGATTATACTTGATATAGTACAACAATAGTGTTATGTGACATGAACTATTTGTGTTTATAATAAGCGTTTTAATCACTATGACACTAGCAATACGAACAAATAACACACTGGACAACTGATATTATTAGTATTATTTTGCACTAAAAGTGTACATACCTTCGAATTCTTTCAGCGTGAGAATTTGTAACCTCTAAGTAAAATACTTCCTCGAATGCCACGTGATTTCGTGGAAAAAGTAACTTACGGTTTTGAATTACCGTTAATAGCGAGACAACTCCATTACAGCCGTATATCAATTGAAGGTTCGAATGGCTCAAATTAATTCGCGTCGCTCGTATACTCCCGTTTTTGTAGGGGTGGGGCGTGGCGGGGGGGGGGGGGGGGGGGCAGGCAGGCTTATCCCCCCTCGAATTAAGCGAAATTACCAGAATTTGAAGGGGAAAAAAACCCCGTTTATTCATATTAGCATGACTGCCAAACACCTATATAGGTTTGTAAACGAATCACTTCGCATTTTTTCATGGATTACAACTAATATTGTAGTGTAGAGTGATTAAAATGTTTCAGGCCAGCTCATTTTGCTCGAATATCGCTATCGTTTGTGACAAAATTTCCTCTAGCACTCGTACGTTTGTGGTTTTCAAATAAAACTGATAAACACAGCGAATCAACGTACCCAGGCAGTACACCAATAAAAAAAACCGTGGCGCCCATATTTAATCTATCTGCAAGAAAATGAGGAATATACATAATTATCGTCGTTGAACTAAGAAAACCTCACAACTACACTTTTGGCAATGTTCAGGTTTTTATTCTTTCAGAAGCAGAAATCTATGATCTTTTTGCTGTTTAAAGCTCTTACAAGCCCAGGCAATGGAACGCAAGGAAAATATCAAATAAGTGAAACAAGTATTTGAGAAAAAAACAACCCTAAAATGTTTGTATGTCTACCACACGTTTTGTTTGTTTTTGTTCTATCGGGTAAAGGTAAATTGTTAGTGATCAAAGTGTTTATATTGTATCACAAAAAACACATTTTCTAAATTATTTAAGCCCCTGAGTTTAAACATAAAATGCCACCTTAGAGAAGACCAGTTTTATCTGAAATTAAGCAGTACAAAAATATTATCCGAAATCAAGACAATGGGATTAAATACGGCGCATGTTTATGTTTCAAGTCACGTGCTTCACTTAGCCTAAACTTAAATAGGGAAATTCAAGTCTCTATGGGATAATATGAATGTTGCTGAACCAATGAGATATACTGGGTAGGTGTGTGTGTGTGTGTGGGGGGGGGGGGGGGGGGGGTGAGTATGTATGTATGTATGACATTGTATGTATGTATGTATGTATGTATGTATGTATGGATTTAAACACAGTTTTATTTATTTTTTATTGTGGAGCCATCGACTGTCCTAGAGCTGTTATAGAAGCATCGCTCGTTCGGGGCCCAGTGGTTAAGCCATCGGACTACAGGATTGTAGGTACAGTGTTCGCAGCCCGGTACCGACTCCAACCCAGAGTGAGTTCTTAAAGGGCTAAATGGGTAAGTGTAAGGCGGCCACTACACCCTCTTCTCTCTCATTAACCACTAACCAACTAACAACTAACCCACAGTTGAAATGTGTGCCCAGTACAGCGTGCTTGAACCTTAATTGGACAACCATCATCTCCAAAAAAAATGGTACCTGGCATGTAACAGGGTGTGAGGTGAGAGGTCTGGACTGGGGCGAGCGAAGTTAATATTTAGAGGAGGTTGAGTCATGTAAGATAAATGGGGAAAAAGTGGAAAAACAAATTTGTTTCAGCCGAGGGTGGGGGTGGGTCGATGCGCCTGACAGCGTACGGAAATGCACGTTTTTCGTTGTCCCATTCTATATAAATAAGATTAAAATGCTTCCCGCCTCCCCCACCCGTCTCCCCAACTAGAGACTGGTCTTCATATTAGCAGTTGTGGCCACCCCCAACCCCTCTCCCCCCGGCACTCCAGATAACGTTCCTACGGGACTCTTCTCTGATTGTTTTTCCTCGTACCAACCATGCCCCACTACAGGTATATGAAAGGCTAGCTCGAGTCACCTCCAGCCCTCGCCATATTGATACTGATATCATAGGTATAGATATCAAATAGGGGACGGCTGGAGGTGACTCGAGCTAATCAAAGGCCGGGTCTGTCTATGAAGTAATACATATATACAATATCCTTCACGACGGGGATATCAAAGACCGTGGTATCTGCTGTCCAGTCTGTGAAAAAGTACATATAAAATATCCCATGCTGCTAGTACATCAAAGACCGTGGTATGTGCTGTCCAGTATGTGTGAAAAGGTACATATAAAATATCCCCTGCTGCTAGTATATTAAAGACCGTGGTATGTGCTGTCCAGTCTGTGTGAAAAAGTACATATAAAATACCCCATGCTGCTAGTATATTAAAGACAGTGGTATGTGCTGTCCAGTCTGTGTGAAAAAGTACATATAAAATATCCCCTGCTGCTAGTATATTAAAGACAGTGGTATGTGCTGTCCAGTCTGTGTGAAAAAGTACATATAAAATATCCCATGCTGCTAGTATATCAAAGACCATGGTATGTGCTGTCCAGTCTGTGTGAAAAAGTACATATAAAATATCCCATGCTGCTAGTATATCAAAGACCGTGGTATGTGTTGTCCAGTCTGTGTGAAAAAGTACATATAAAATATCCCATGTTGCTAGTATATCAAATACCGTGGTATGTGCTGTCCAGTCTGTGTGAAAAAGTACATATAAAATATCCCATGCTGCTAGTATATCAAAGACCATGGTATGTGCTGTCCAGTCTGTGTGAAAAAACCCACATAAAATATCCCATGCTGCTAGTATATCAAAGACCGTGGTATGTCTGTCCAGTCTGTGTGAAAAAGTACATGTAACATATCCCATGCTGCTAGTACATCAAAGGCCGTGGTGTGTGCTGTCCAGTCTGTGTGAAAAAGTACATATAAAATATCCCATGCTGCTAGAATATCAAAGGCCGTGGTATGTGCTATCCAGTCTGTGTGAAAAAGTACATATAAAATATCCCATGCTGCTAGTATATCAAAGACCGTGGTATGTGCTGTCCAGTCTGTGTGAAAAAGTACATATAAAATATCCCATGCTGCTAGAATATCAAAGACCGTGGTATGTGCTGTCCTGTCTGTGTGAAAAAGTACATATAAAATATCCCATGTTGCTAGTATATCAAAGACCGTGGTATGTATTCTCCTGACTGTGAGAAAAGTGTAGCGTGTTTCCTACGTGACACAACTGATATTACCAAATGTTTGACATCCAGTAGCCGATGATTCACAAATCAATGCAACTCTAGTAGGTACGTGCCAAAAAGTGAGACACACACACACACATACACACACACACACATATATATATATTGGGAACACCTGACATCGTCACTGTTTTGACAGTTATTCATGGGTGCATGTCATCACAGCTGTACCTATTCCAATGAGCTCTGTCCTGTGAGAGAGAGAGCGAGAGGAGAGAGAGAGAGAGAGACGAGAGAGAGAGAGAGATGAGAAGAGAGAGAGAGAGAGAGAGAGACGAGAGAGAGACAGACAGACCGACAGACAGACAGAGAAGAGATGAGAGAGAAGAGAGAGAGAGAGAGAGAGAGAGAGAGAGAGAGAGAGAGAGAGAGAGAGAGAGAGAGATGGAGAGAAGAGAGAGAGAGAGAGAGAGAGAGAGAGACACACACACACACATACATACATACATACATATATACAAGTGACCGGCCTCGGTGACATCATGGTAAGGTCATCGGTCTACAGGCTGGTAGGTACTGGGTTCGGATCCCAGTCGAGGCGTGGGATTTTTAACCCAGATATCGACTCCAAACCCTGAGTGAGTGCTCCGCAAGGCTCAATGGGTAGGTGTAAACCACCTGCACCGACAAGTGATCTATAACTGGTTCAACAAAGGCCATGGTTTGTGCTATCCTGCCTGTGAGAAGCGCAAATAAAAGATCCCTTGCTGCTAATCGGAAAGAGTAGCCCATGAAGTGGCGACAGCGGGTTTCCTCTCAAAATCTGTGTGGTCCTTAACCTTATGTCTCACGTCATATAACCGTAAATAAAATGTGTTGAGTGTGTCGTTAAATAAAGCATTTCTTTCTTTCTTTGCATACAGGTTGCATAGTACATAAGAAGAGAGTTCCGTATCAAAGTTCGAGGTGCATCGTCAACCATTTACGGAGTAAAAGCAGCTGTGGGTGTGATTGGTAGTAATATGTGACATTGATTATTTGTGCAAATACTATTATCCATTGATAATAAAGAAATACACTTTTATTTGTTATACAATTGTTATGCAGTATATACCAGAAGTTGAAACTAATGCGGGGTACCCCTAAAAATGGAACTGCAATTTTCAGCAAAAATTACGGTTGCTATTAAAAAGATCAATTAAATCTCTTAAATGATACGTGACCCCCCCCCCCCCCCCCCCCCCCCCCAAGTTCATGCAGGTAGATTAGATGTGAGGTGCGACACTTTATTGCTGTACTTCCTGGGTGTGTTGAAACGCTGCTTTTATCAGTTAACGTTAACATTATCGAGAGAGAGAGAGAGAGAGAGAGAGAGAGAGAGAGAGAGAGAGAGAGAGAGAGAGGAGGGAGGGATGGATGGAGAGAGAGAAAGAGAGAGAAAGAGAGAGTGGAGAGAGAGAGAGAGAGAGAGAGAGAGAGAGAGAGAGAGAGAGAGAGAGAAGCAGACAGATAGACAGACAGATAGACCGATAGACAGACAGACAGTGTGTGTCGTGGTGTGTTTCCAACTGCTGTTAACTTTTCAATAGTTTATTAGGCCAAGCAATCTACAACAAAATAATCAGAAAAATAAAAATAATAATAACAATATAAAAAACACACAAAACGAACAAAAACAAGGCAAACTAAACACACACATTGTGACATACATTTATTATTCTTAAAATAACCATAATTACGACATATAAAAATTACTGTATCATTAATACATTATATTTACCGTCAACGTCCCTAACTGCGTTATTTTTCCAACTCCGTTCGGTTTGTTTTCTCTTGCACAATTCGCGCAATCAACATCTTGTCGTCTGCTTGTTCATTTGTGAGATTTTTCTTCACAGTTCGTGAAAATTTTCATTAACAATAAAGTTCAGCCAAGTAAGTATGTCAATGCAAAACTCAATACTTTACAAACCCTTAAAACCATTAATTTTGCAAAGTCGTTTTTGTTTATTCCATAAAATTACGGATATCGAGTCCAAATGTCCGCGTGTCACGTGACCTCACATGTGCAGATCAACAAGGCCAAATAATTTAATTTTTATGCTTTTTAAGCCACCTGTTGTTAGAATTTGTTTTCAATTATTATATTCGATCTGTAAAAGGTATGTGCCTCTACTGTAGTGATAATCCATTCATAACAATTGTAAATAATTTTGTGTGTATAAATTGTGTTAATTAAGAATCAAATTGTAAAAAAATATTATTTTACAAACTATTCACTGGTATGAACGTAATGTTTTTATCAGTATTCACATCCCGGTAGTGTTAGCGATGGGTGTTGGTAAAACGCGGACCAGACCAGAACGCTTGCAAACTGAATTTTTCCTTTTAAAAAACATACCAAACAAAGTGTTTCCCAACTGTGCACAGTTAAGAAACATGTATTTTTCATGTAGTGGCCTTAAAGCTGGAAAACGACGTACCGCACATGCGCGGACGATACTTTTTGCAAACGCATGCGCCTGAACGCAGTTAGAAACGTTGCACTCTTTCCTGTTTACTGGAGGGTGCTTCACTTTTGTTTACTAGAATGGATTTGTTTTACGTCCACGTTGTTGATTTCTCACGTTAACCGATTGCAATCTATTTTGCTTCACGCATCGTTTCACGAATCGTAGCTGAAAAATGTAAAATAGTATTTCCGTAAATATCGTATTCGTGTTTTTGTCGTTAGGTGAACGCAGGATGGGACGTTGATGGTATATGAAGAAATGCACATGGTAAAATTTAAACATAAACAAAATGTGTTCAATTTTAAATTTAAACATTACACGCACAAAAAAACTAATTTTACAAATTACAGTAACCAATACATGAAAAATATATATAATTCTCCTTATTCAAGGCCTCCAACCTACGTCATAACGGTTGGCCAAATGCGCGGACTAATTGTTGCTTCAATGTAAAGTTATGGTGTACATCGGCTAATTCGATTAATGAATGAAGATAATTATTAGCGCACCATACGGTTTTTTTTGTTTTTTGTTTCTTTTTTTCTTCTTGTTTTTTTTTTGTGGGGTTTTTTTTTGGGGGGTGGGGGGGGGGGGGTTTGTTGTTGTTTTTTGATGGGTGTTTTTAACGATGTTGTGTAGGGCATAGGATGGGGCACGCTACCTCACCCCACCCAACATCAGTTAATTCCATTAATTTATGAAGATATTTATCAGCGCACCATACTCTGTATCATCAGTGACGTAGGAGGGGACCCCCCCCCCCCCCATCAAACCTTTTTTTCAACTGTATTTGATTTTATAACATCATACATACAATATGCCCCCCCCCCCCCCCCCCCCCCCGACACATACACACTTTTTTTTTCCAACTGTATTTCATTTTATAAAACGATACATACAACATGGGTCCCCCACATACACACACCACTCCCACTATACCATCATGGCTACGCCAGTGTGTATCATTGACGTTACGTGTGTTAAAATCGTTTCAAGGAATGCCCCAACATTTTTCAACAATTCGATTCAGTTTTGTTTTTGTTTGTTTGTTTGTTTGTTGTTGTTTTGTTTTTTTGTTTTGTATTTTATTTTGGGGGGATGGGGGGGGGGTATGGGTGTTTCTAACAGTTGTAACGATGTGGTGTAGGGCACACACACCCCACACAACGTTTGAAATAAATGGAACTGTTTTTTAACGATATACTTAATCACAAGGTTTTAACAAATGCAAGAAACCATACGTGCAGTGTCTTTGATGCAATGAGACCGGCCTCGGTGGCGTCGTGGCAGGCCATCGGTCTACAGGCTGGTAGGTACTGTGTTCGGATCCCAGTCGAGGCATGGGATTTTAATCCAGATACCGACTCCAAACCCTGAGTGAGTGCTCCGCAAGGCTCAATGGGTAGGTGTAATCCACTTGCACCGACCAGTGATCCATAACTGGTTCAACAAAGGCCATGGTTTGTGCTATCCTACCTGTGGGAAGCGCAAATAAAAGATCCCTTGCTGCCTGTCGTAAAAGAGTAGCCTATGTGGCGACAGCGGGTTTCCTCTCAAAATCTGTGTGGTCCTTAACCATATGTCTGACGCCATATAACCGTAAATAAAAATGTGTTGAGTGCGTCGTTAAATAAAACATTTCTTTCTTTGATGCAATGATTATTACAACGAAACAGGTAAATACCGTGCACAAATGTAGTGATGTGAGACCTTTTCCCGTGCATTGTTATTAGGAATGGCAAAACAATCCTCTGTGCATATATCCAAGAAGTAGCACTTTTAACTTTATACTATCAATGTGCAAGTGTATGTGCGTGCGTGCGTACGATTGTGTGCGTGTCTCTCGGTGTGCGTGCATATATATGTGTGTGCGTGCACTCGTACATGCATATGTATGTCTGTATCTAAGCTTTACCAACAGAGCTAACAAAATACATTTAACTGGCTACTGCGCAGGAGGGAATGAATGAATGAATGAATGAATGAATGTTTAACGACACCCCAGCACGAAAAATACATCGGCTATTGGGTGTCAAACTATGGTAATGCAAATAAATAAAGTGATGATCAACATCAATATAAAAATTCAAAAACAGTGTAAAGAACTGTGCAAAAACACAAATATCACAGAATTTTACGGATACTGAATATTACTCAAAACTTCAATTTTGTGCTGTATTGGCCATTCTCAAAGAGAATGTTACACCCCTGCACCACGGTGAGGTTACAGCACACGCAGGGGCGCAGGAGGGGGACATTATACCAACACTACTACACCATCAAGTCAATGTATGTCCCGGGTCTCTGGGCCACAAATTGTAACATTTACATGTAAAACAACCAATACTGAATGGAATGGAACTAAATCAAAACCTACCAGACCAAACATGATCATAAAATATAAAGGCAAACATATTTCCCAGCCCATGGTGACGTTCACCGACAAAAAGTGGCCGGGACGGCAGTATTTCGAGCACTGATTTATAAGAATCCAATGCTCTACTAGATGGGCTGTTAGAGAAAGTCTCACTAGCTACTACTAGGAAGATGACTCCATACTAACACTACTCTACTATAACATAATCTCCAACTACAGGTTGTCATACTAAGAACATCAAACCAGGGATCTGTCCTCCAGTCACATCTGTACACATGTTTGGTTTCTTACTGTGTTTGGATTTCTGGCAGTTGAAGAATGAGCACACAAACGACCCGTTCTGTACTGTAGATCTGCCCGACTTCCCCCAGTGTGAGTCAGGCCCATCGACGTTAACAATCAGATTGTACTTCTTGTCTTTACTCAGTTTTAGAGGTCGAGGAAACTCCACGTCATATGTTGTCGTCCCAGCTGCGACTGAGACTGACTTTGTCACTGATGAACCTTCGATTACGTCATCTGTTGTCGGGTCAGTTATGAAAGCTCTGATGTCATAATTTGCAGTGGTTCTGCTTTTGGGACCATACAACTGGAATCCTAGTAGTGATGCGTCTTGGTTTACAGAAAACATAATTCCATGATCTACAGCACTAGTACATGGATATGCATTTGAAGAAAAATACACTAGGGTTAGACGTTGTATTATAATTTTCTCTTGACGGATAATACCTATGCGCTTGTTGGCGTTAAATGGTAAAACGCTTTCATCAGGAGACACCCAATGTGCCAAGATCTTGAATTTTTCTGTGTCAGTCAGCAAGTTAGTTGGTGGTACATTTTTTACGAAATACTTCTGGTCAAGTAAGGGAAACCGCACGTGCTTTGTGGCTTCCCCAAGCACCTGCCGTCTGTTTTCGTGAGTTACAACTTTGTTCTGTTTCCTGCACGCGCTCTCACTCCACGCCACAACAGCGCCAAAGACAGATTGTTCATCGGCCACCAGTTCTTCCGCTTGTATGATCTTAACCAAGCATTCCTGACAAACTTCGATAACTCCAGATGATTTTAGAGCGGCATCTCCATTTTCCAAAATAAAAGTCAGAGCTTTTTCTTTCAATTCCTGCTCATCAAACACGTGGGCCTGTTCCAGTATCACACAGGCGTTGTCTGTCGTGATCGATGAAGATAAATACGCCAGGCACTTCTGTTCCAGGGTTTTGACGTCATACTTCTTTGATACGTACAACAAACCCATTACACTGGCACCATCCATTGTGACCTTATCTGTGTAGAGATACCTGTGAAATAGTAATAAAAAAAGTGTCCTCATCTCACTTTAAAACTGTAGTCCCTAGAATATTGTTATTATTTAAACATTTAGAATAGATGATCAAAATCTTTTATAGTGTATTCCAGTAAAGTTCGCAAGTCACCTGTTTACTGACATCTTTCTTTGAATTTTAAGAGTATACTCCACCTTGTACATCAATGAGAGCCCAAACAAGTAAATGCGAAATTAGGTAGAGTAGCATTAAATAGATATTTACAAAATATTTACTTGTTTGTTTAATATGAAAGAAATAATCGACAACTACAATTTTTATTCTATTTCTGACACTACTTTAGGCGCCGAGCTTCTCACGTGACACTAAACATATTTAACTATCTCGATTGTCGGGTAGTCTCTTTAACTCCAAAACATACATCCTGGGTATAAGATCTTACCGGGATGGTTGGGAGGTTTACCTTGACATTCCCTACACTAGCCATATATTAGGTATAACACCATACCAGGATGGGTGGCGGTGGGTGTACCTTGAAATTTCCGACACTGGCCATATATTAGGTATTACACCTTACCTGGATGGGTGGTAGGTACCTTGACATTGTGCACACTGTCCATATACTAGGTATAACACCTTACCTGGATGGGTGGTAGGTACCTTGACATTGTGCACACTGTCCATATACTAGGTATAACACCTTACCCGGATGGGTGGTAGGTACCTTGATATTGTGCACACTGTCCATATATTAGGTATAACACCTTACCCGGATGGGTGGTAGGTACCTTGACATTGTGCACACTGGCCATATATTAGGTATAACACCTTACCTGGATGGGTGGTAGGTACCTTGATATTGTGCACACTGGCCATATACTAGGTATAACACCTTACCTGGATGGGTGGTAGGTACCTTGATATTGTGCACACTGGCCATATACTAGGTATAACACCTTACCTGGATGGGTGGTAGGTACCTTGATATTGTGCACACTGGCCATATACTAGGTATAACACCTTACCTGGATGGGTGGTAGGTACCTTGATATTGTGCACACTGGCCATATACTAGGTATAACACTTTACATGGATGGGTGGTAGGTACCTTGATATTGTGGACACTGGCCATATATTAGGTATAACACAATACCTGGATGGGTGGTAGGTACCTTGAAAATGTGGACACTGTCCATATATTAGGTATAACACCTTGATATTGTGCACACTGTCCATATATTAGGTATTATGCCTTGAAATTGTGGACACTGTCCATATATTAGGTATAACACCTTACCTGGATGGGTGGTAGAGGGGGGAGGGGGGGGGTTACATTGAAATTCCCGATACTGGCCAGCTGTAGACATAAGCGGTACAGGTAAAAGGCCAGCAACAATTACGTTACACTCGGAGGCGGGGGGGGGGGGGGGGGGGGGGGGGGGGGTCCGATTCACGAAACATTGTCAAGACCATATGCTATTCTTATTCATCACCCTATCAAATAAAAAAAGATTGAATCTATTTTTCTTTTGTGCTATACATTATCTATTTATTTATTACTGAGCGTATACTTTTGACGATCAGGCCATCCTTAAAAATATTTTTGTTTGTCAATTTCCGACCTGCAATTTCAAATGTGGGTAGGTCGGTAGGAAAAATCTTCTTCTTTTTTTTGAGTTGTTTGGGGTGGGGTGGGGATTCCATACATATTCAAGAAAATAAATCATTTGAATGTAACTTACCGGTATTTGCACCACTATTGGTTTAAAGTAAAATGTAGCCTTTTGTTCTACAGATAATATAACAAAGCAACCAGCTTAAAGTGTACTGTTTTATAGTTAAGATTAACACACTAGTTAACATATTCATTTCCGAATAGGATTCCTCTTTGGAGATCCAAGGTGCTTGCAATTAATGCAAACAGGTAATACAACGCGATAGTTCTGCATGAGATCCTTGTCTCGTTCTGCCCCGAAACTCCCACAATGACAACATATATCCTTGCGGACGATGGACGATGATGCAAAATATGCAAACTCGATTGGAGTGATACAGCACATCTGAAGTCTGACAAATGCCTTTCCTTGAAGTATGTGACCTAAAATGCAAATAGAAGGAAAATTAATCTGTGCATTGTATTATACTTTTTGTCCATTAAATATTATTACTGGTGTTACAAAGAATGAAAATTAATTAGTACCATCACTATTGAGATTTCTTCAACCCAGTGTTCCTGCTGGGCTTATACTAGTACTTGTATTTATTGCATAACAATAAATGTATACACCCATCTGAGATAAACAATGATTTCAAATTAAGATCTTTTCAATAAAAAATTTGACATTGAACTAACCATCAGCAGTTAAGATAGACCCACATGTGTAGTCTTGGTACGCACATGTGTAGTCTTGGTATGCCAGAAGGACCTGATAACAGGACTAGTGAAAAGTCCTATATGGATACACACATTGGAGAGAAACAATGATTTCAAATTAAGATGTCATCAATAAAATCTTGAAAACTCACCATCAGGGGTCAAGATGGACCCACAAGTGTAGTCATGAGACTCGATCAGTCGCTTGAAGGACCTGGTATCACGACTTGTGAAAGAGGATTTTGAGTAGACACAGCGTGGTTTCCCACATTCATGGCAGTGAACCGTCTGCCGGACATTCTGACCAACAAGTACTGAATTGTTGCAGCCCTGAATAAATAAAGTATTAAATAAACATTGCAAGTATGTGATTTCTTGTTTGTATTAAATACAATACTATTTTGAAGATGTCTAAATCTAATATAAATACTGTATTACATCTGAAGCATTTCTTGAGTGTTACAATTAAAGAGTGGCAATAAATTGCTTTAATATATTGTTAATATTTACATATGTTTAGTCAAGAGATTAATACCAATAATCATATTGGTATTATACTGTTAATATATTTTGTATACAGTGCAATCGCATTTCAACTTTATTTTCGTGCTTATATCTAATTAAGGTCCAAGCACACTGTCATGGCCACACACCTCAGCTATGTGGGCAGTCTGTTCAGGACAGTGGTTAATTGTTAGTAGATGTTAACGTGTTATTAAGACAAAGGAGGGTGTAGTGGCCTTACACCTACAATTGAGTCTTTAAATTTGCTCTGGGTGGGAGCCGGTACTGGGATACGAACCCTGTACCTACCAGCCTGTGAGCCGATAGCTTAACCACTGCGCCCCCCGAGGCTGGTCAAGTGCAATTTAAGCAGATGTCACTATACATAGTCTATCTCACATACCTGTTGATCTTCCGCAATAGCAGTCAGGGTTTGCCTTTGAGAAGATGGACGGTCCTTTTCAGTCGTAGGAAAGCCAAGTACTTCATCAAAGGGCTTGAAGTGCTGACCATCCAAGGCAATTTCTGGGTCAGGCAGCCAAGGAAACTGAATAACTGGCGGAACACAACATGTCGCATCATTACATTTTCTGACCTGAAAAGTGTATGTGCGCTCTAGACAGTGAGTCTTCAAAAAGTCCTGATATTTCTGCTTTTTGTTCACATTCACTTGCTGATATTGTCCCTTAACAAGTTCTGGATCAATGTTCTGGATATCATCCTCAAATTCATTGATTGCATCTTTTGTAGCTGCACTGAGACATTTAAAGTTTTGACCTTTCAACTGGATCCGATCAACTCTCTCCTGAAGCATTTTTTCCATCTCTTGGAGTGATGCAACCCAAGCATCTTCAAGTCCTGGTACAGTCCGACTCTTTTTCCGGATGTCTTCCATTGAATTGCAACTCCTCAGTGCCTGTTCCACAGCACTAGTACATTCATTCCTCGTTAGAGCTGCATTCTGAAATGCAAGATTAAGTAAACTCATGATTCTTTCTGCAGGATTTGCCCAACTGTACCCTGGGGCTGTTCGACCAGCAACTATCATGTCCAAGCCAAGACGCCGAAAGAGAATGATGAGTGAAAGTTTCACTGCATGATATGTGACTCTGTGATCAGGACCACCATCTGTGAACAACATCAAGACTGGTTTGAAGGTACCTTCCTGTGCTAGGATATTCTGAAGTTCAACAGCATGCCTAAAGGGTGAGCTTGGCTCAAAAATGCTATCTTTGAAAATAACAGTTACTTGGCCTCTGTAGAAAGAACCGTCTGGTGTTTCAGGTATCTCTACATTTAGACACACTGATGGTGTGATAGAGCCCTTTTGGCCTACATCATGATCCAAACATGAAAGAGTTGATGTAGTAGGAACAACAGATTTCTTTCCGCGCACTCCTGATGATAAGGCAGCACCCGGCTCTCCAAAATCTAGTTTTGATTTGTCATCTAGACACACAAAGGTAACTCTGTCTCGATGTTTCACAGCAAACTCACGCATATATTTGAACTGTGCTGCACAATAGTGATCATCTTGGTGTGAAGCCCGAAGCTGTCGTGTTTGCACAGTAAATCTCAAAGGCACTCGACTTTTGTAAAGTTTTGCTACTTTAGTATGAGAATTGTTTTGGCACAAAAGCAAAGAGGACTGTAGATTCACTTGGTACTGCTGTGTTGGGGGGAAGGCGAGATTTTACTTGCTCAATCAAGTCCCGCACAGAAATAAATCTGGAAATATGTTCAACATTATGACGTCTTTCATCAGCTGCAGTTATTGACTCGATTTGCTTTTCTAGTTCCTGGAAAAATGCATCAAATGCATCATCTGGACGGCCTTTATTTAAATGGCGCATATCAACCACCAAATCTGGATCACCAGCCAGTACTGCTTGCCGAACTCTGGCGTCTATGACAGGATTTTGATCTGATGATGCATCAAGAGTCAATTCTGCATATATTGCCCTTAACACATGAGATGGAATCTTGCTTCCTGCTACATTGCAGAACTTTCTTGTGAAATCTCGCTTCATTTGCCTTGTATGGAATTCTGACAGTCTGGAACCGAGGTCTTTTACAACACGACTTGCAGTAGTCAATAACTCTGAAGAGCCGACTCCTGCTGGAATTTTCCAAATAACTTTACTAGATGTTTGCGAACCACCTGGATCATAGGACAGCAAAGCCACGTCTTGCGAAAGATGAAGATTGTCAAAAAATCTGTACTTTTCTTGATACTTTTGTGATCCAGTTTTACTTGAAATTTGGTGTACATCTGGATCAAAGAATAGGATTTCAAAGTCTTTTAACTCGCCTAATGCTGTTTCTAGAATTCCATACTCTGGTGCTACTGTTGTTGCTGAAGCAGGTTTGTACTCAATCCATACATTATCAGTTACCTGTCGAACTGGATAAAGCTGTTGTTGCCTAGTTTGCTGCTTGATGTTGCTCGACTTCAAGTAGGAGGCATAAGAGCTGAGGGAAGCTGCCAAGGAATTTAAATCATTTTTAAGTTCATTATTCCAAACTTGTACATAGGGCTTGCTTGTCAAACGAAATACGATTTGGCTATGAATATCAAGATCTTTTGCATGTAGCTGTGGCTTCTTTGACTTCTTTTTCCTCCAATCATTGTAGCCTTCAAACTTCAAGAACCTGAAGAAAAAAAATCAATAACTTGTAACAGATGAAATTAACGTCAGACTATACATATATGCATATGCTTCTTACACTGTTATTTAAATTTGTGGTTGATTCTAATAATGACCTACTTTTCATAATAAAAGCTGAAATATGGAATCCTATGTCGAAACGTAGAACACAAATTTCAAACAGATATTGCATTATTTTATTTATCTTGCATATTTTACTAATTTCTAGTCTGGCTGATATATATTTAGTCTGGGAAACCTGTAGCTGCAACTCTATGGGCTACTACCGGAAAAGCAGCAATTATCTTTTTTTATATACTTTCCCACAGTTAGGACACTACATATCATAAATTATTTTGCATAAAACATGTTTCAACTACTATATGCAGATACAATGTTGACTGTACGACGGTTTTGGAGATCAGATGTGGTATACCAGTAATGGGACACCACTTAGGCTATTAAGCAGCAAGCGATCTGTTATGTGCACTTACCTAAAGACAGGACAGTACATACCAAACCTGATGTACCAGCCATGGGAAATTGGTTAGTCTACTACCAAACAAGCAGCAAGGGATCATTTATCTGCACTTCACTATACAGGACAGTACTTACAACAACATTTGGTATTCCAGTTATGGGACACTGGTTGGAACGAGGAAAAGGCCAAACTGAGGTAGTTCGATCCAACGACCCAAGCTCCTCAGATTAGCATTTGACCTACTGAACACAATTCGATCCCTGGTCTCAGAAAGAAAACTACTCCCACCACATATTGGTTTAATAGCAGCAATGGATCTTTTAAATGCACACCAATCATGTATAAAAGGGGATAGTATTGTAGGCCTTAGTATATACGCTTTTAATAGCAATACCTATTTGGCACTGGTGTGATCTCTGTTGGTACGTGTGTAGACCTTTCCTGAATAGTAGATACATTCCCATCAATGTACCAGAGCAGGTCAACAATCGCCCCAACCTGCTTCATAACTTCATCAGGGAGAAGAGATTTTGGAAATTCTGCTCCAGATCGTTTCAGTTCCACACATACGTCATTGTAGAGTTTGTCTTTTGCTGGAAAACATATTATATATATGGTTATGATTCAAATCTGTAAAACATACGTCATTTGAAAAATCGAGTTTCATATTGCAAGAAGCTCAAATTTTGAATGACGTTGGCGATTCCCCTAAAGCGAGCGTTAATACGTAACATTGAGAATTTAGTGTGATTGTTGATCAATACGATTTGCATTATATAACATTTTCCATGTTTGGAATTATAAGAATTGAACGTTATAATTTTTGAGGTTCATGATACTATGAAACCCAAAACCTATTTACACACTTTAGAAGGAATGGCTTCGTGCTATTGCGCTATGCCATTCATACAGTGTGTGTGACGGTACATGCTCTTAAATTTGTTTTCGCCTGTGGCGATTTTACTTGTGTTAGAGGGCCGTGTGCAGTTTAATTGCACTTAAGCCCAGATGGGCAACTTGTTACGTAATACTTCTGCGCGACGGTCTTCGATCGGTACGCCTAATACACACCCAGCCAGATACGAAGGCCATGTGGCTAGTAGTTACGTAATATCTCCGGTAGTGCTGTTTATGGCCAGGAGATTGCTCGCGGTTGGCGACAGCCAGACTGACGATCAGAGAGAAATATACCGACTCTAGTAGAGGTAGAATATGAGATGATACGTGAGGTACCGCCTTGTACCCCCAGGCAAAATCCTGATTTATAATAAATAGCTAGTGTTTTAGAGATATCGAGGAGAACGGGAAAGGAAGCTTCCTGGGAACGTTAGTCCGTTTGGACTTTGGTAAATATCATTTCTGCTCTGTGTATAACCTTGATGTGATTGATGTGACTTTAAATATTTTAATACTGTATTATACCAATATTCTTTAGACAGTGTCTTCGGTCATCTGACGAAGTAAATCGTAGACTTTTTGTTCTAACATTATACGAGTATTTGGTAATATAAAGCTTAGCCAGTCATCCTAGACGACCTGGGTAAACTGTAGGTTATTGTCTTTATTGTGATAGGTACCAGTATTAATTCTGTGTCACAAGGTTACTGAATGAGTAGTTAGGGTTAATTAAAAATTAACCCGTTAGGAATAGAGATGTAATTCCTTTATTAATTAAGTTCCCCAAGAAGCGTTCCTAAATTATCACACGTTACTGAACGAGTAGTAAGGGTTAATTATAAATTAACCAGTTAGGAATGGTGTTGTAATTCCTTTATTAATTAACTTCTCCTGTAAGCGTTTCTCAATTATCACACGTGTGGGTGTGGTGTAACGGTGAAGTGATTCGCATATTGTGTAACTAGACACCTAGAGATTAACTAATTAAGTGATCAGTTCTGGGTTGTTATTATTGCTGTTATTAATTTACTACTACGGCTGTACATTTGTCAGCGTAGGATAATACAGATTCCAAAGTGTATTGTGTTTTGTTGTGTTTCTAGTGAGCTAAACGTGCTATAATAATATATACTTTATATAAGATCGTATCTCTGATCATACCTAGAGACGAGCCATACTAGGGTTTAACAGCCTGTTACAGGGAGATCTAATAGATATACAGTTAGGAGAGATATTTTGATAATCGTGTTTTATTCAGTTACGGGAATTATAGAATCCCCGTGACAGTGTGTAAATCGGTTTTGTGTTTCATACTAGCATGAACCTCAAAAATTATCATGTTCAATTCTTAAAGTGACATTCTCTGGAATAAATCCAATAAAATCAAGTTCTAAGTTCAAATTCAAGTATAACTGCACTTTTAATTTACTGGCGAGTTGTTGCCATTAACGTCTATCATCAAATGTTTACTATACAGTTTGAAGAAAACAAAAACGCCATTTTGTATCGCAGTCTAGCTAAACCGTTCTATTTTTATCGGTATTTGACGTCATACATATGGAAGACTTGATCGAACAAGCAAGTATCTCTTGTTGGGGAATTTCACGCTTGCGATCAACCAATGAAAGCAGAAGTTCAAGTGAGCCGCTCTTCTCGTCCCAGTTTCGAAAGACACTGTTATTGACTACGAAAAGCTAGCGTATTCTATGTGGAGTGCGCTGCTACTTATGCACGAAACGTGATTGAATTAACTCTTCTAAATGCTTAAATAATAAAAAATATTCCAGAGGCTGTCACTTTAATAAATGAAATCGTCATTTATATAGCATTCATTTCGTCACTTATTTAACATTGCTTGGCATGCAATATCTGATATTTTCTCGGCGTTGGGGTATCCTAAAACATTCATTATATATTAATAATTTATGTACAGTCCAATAATTTCTACACAAAATTGAGCATAGCTTCCGCGCACCGGGCTAACCCGCCTGGTCTGGGAGGCAATGCTCTGACAAAAACACCCCCATCCCACTGACCCATGAACAAGTTGTTCAATGTACGTTATGCCAACCATTTCCACATTTCAATGCTACAAATAGACATTTTAAACAGCGACTTACTTACAATAAATCAATGAACCAACTAAAGTAAAAGTTTTAGAAAAGTAACTTATTTGAAGACTCTCCCATATCCACCCTCTACACGTAATTCACAAAACTGTATAATGTTTTATTTTAAGATTTATTAGCAATTATAATCTTAATTTTTATTCAGGAGTATTGAATAATCATAAATACATACCTGTGAATCTACCACTTCTGACGTCCTTTAGTGGCGGTGGTTTCGTTTCGGTTCTAGCGTCCATCATCCTGCGAAATGCGTTCACACCGCCGCCGGTCAACAAAGCACTCTCGTCGTTTGACGGTTCCGTAACACATCGTTCAATTTCAAATTTGGCGTACTTTAAACATTTGTCAAAGTGATGCACGACACTTATTTTCTCCTGCATATTAGGATAAAAAACATATCTGTTCCATTCAATGTTGAAGTCAAAGACACTGAACGTTTGTCGGATTCCATCAATCGAAACAAGTCGTTTCCGCTTTTTGAACGGTCACAATGCGTAATTAATGACTCGAGTACCTCATTCCAATTACAATCATCGCCGAAATCGGAAATAACATTACTGCATATACTGTTTGATAACGTCCCACAGTGTAGAACAACGGAACAACACAGTGTAAAGTTGCACAAATGCTTTCGTTTCACACTTTCATTCATGTCCAAGCGAAACGCCATTATCATGTGCACGTGCCATCAACATGCACTGCGAGATCTCGTGCTATCACGGGAAAAACGTGTTCTCGTTATTGTTAATACTAAAAGCAAGGCCTACAGAATTTCTAATTTTCAACGAATCGACAAACGTTAATAAAGTTGGGTTAAATATATCTGGGTTTTAAAACGTTTGCTTGACACAACTTGGTTTAAAAAAAAAAAAAATGCTTGAAAAGAGGTCAAAAAAGATTTTGACACGGGCCGATTTTTGTGGGTCGGTCGGGTGAGGACAAACAAACTTAATTTTTATTTTCGCCTCACTGTTCATAGCGAACATAAACAAAATTTTATTAAGCATTTGAGTTTGTATTTCACATTACTAAACAATGTTATAATATCGTAACCAGATACCGTAACTTTAACAAGGAGAGAATAGGAGAGTTTAGAAAAAAGATGAATGAAGAAGAGTAAGAAGAAGGGGAAAAAGATAAAAGTTACAGCTTGTTTTGTTTAACGACACCACTAGAACACACTGATTTATTAATCATCGGCTATTGGATGTTAAACATTTGGTAAGTCTGACATACTATAGTCTTAGAGGAAACACGCCATATTTGTGTGTATTAGTAGCACCATCTCACAAACAGGGTAGCACATACCATGGCCTTTGACATATCAGTCGTGGGGCACTGGCTGGAACAATGAATCCACTGATGGGGATTGATCCTAGGCCGACTGTTCATAGCCGAACCCTTTACCATTGTGCTGAAAAGACCTTGAACAGTGTTCCCATTTGATACACCCACCACCACCAACAAAAACACTATCACCACCACCACAACCACCACCACTAACAACATTCTTAGTAATAGTAGTAGCAGCAGCAATAGTGCTATAGCTGTAACAGCAGCAAATTCAAGAAACATGACCAAAGTCTGATATACAAAGCACATCATAGTTGAGTGTTCTTCATGCTAATCTAGCTTACTAACTGGATAATTACTGTAATTAATATAATGTTCAAATCTCTCATCCCACCCAGTGATCCCTTCTCCAGCTATCCCTGTCCCTAAATAATTACTCTGACGTAAGTCAATAACACTTCAAAGTTACAGTGTCTAGTTACCATATAATAATATCATGCACACATATGAAATACAAGTTCAACTGCACTTATAAAAAATTCGTGTGTGTTCGCGATGAATGGAGAACATCAAAAGTATACGCTCGATTCGTCGCCTGTGCGGCCATTGCTCGGCAAACCACAAACGACAGCCTGTTGTCAATTTCAGTTAACAGGTGCGTTTGCTGATTTGAAATTGTAGGGTTCGTCTCAAAAAATGAAATGAGAATTCTTGCGCTGTACAAAGAACGTTCGGTTGAGGATACGTACTATTCTTTCGTTAAAACCGGTTTTGATCTTGACAACGTACTATCAACAATCGTACCTTCCTATTTAAGAACTAATATTTTATAAAGTGTTAGTAGAACTTTCAAAGTTCAGTTTGTATAACATGTATATATTTTTAATAAAATATACTAAAGTAGAAAATGACCGTTTTCACTTTTTAATTTTACGTGTGGTAAAATCGACAAATTCAAATAAATATTATATCGTTTGAAAAGGGTAAAGTTAGTTTGTTTTGTTTAACGACATCAGTGTTAGAGCATATTGATTTAATAATCATCTGCTTTTGGATGTCAACCGTTTGGTAATTTTGACATATAATCTAAGAGAGGAAACGGGCGAATGGGCATGGGGAAGGGTATTGGGGGTCGAAACCCTTCCCTGACCAAGATAAAAAAAAAATTGAAATATATTTTCTGGGGGAACATAGCCCCATATAAACTTCGCTCAACGCAGTCTATAAACCCCAACCCCGCTGAAATCCCTGCACACGCGCCTTGGAAACCCGCTACATTTTAAAAATAGGGTTTTTTTTTAGCAAGGGATCATTTATATGTACCATCCCACAGACAGGATATCACATACCATGGAGCACTGGCTGGAACAATCGCGCCGATGGGGATCGATCCTAGACCGACCGCGCATTAAAAAACCCACCACTTGTTTAGGTCTAAGTAATGAATAGAAATAACATATAGTCTCATATGTTACATATATCGAACATACCGCCCTCTTCCTCTACCTCTAGAGTGTTACGTAATTATTAACACCCCCTTACATGTAACGCGTATGCCAACCGCTGGTTCAAAATCACGTGAGAAGCTCAGCGCCTGCGCAAATCGCGTAAATTCCCAGTTCTACTGGCGTCCCGCTAATTGAAGAAAAACAAGCTGGCCATTGGGTTTGCAGTTAACTTAGATAATGTAGATAAGCGAGCATTGCGAAACTATAGCGATGTGGTGGGCCTTTTATGTACCAAACAGAACTGGATCATCTATTCTAAATGCTCAAATAATAAAAATATTCCAGACACTGCAGCTTTAAGACTCACAGCATACTTCTTAGATGTATGATCCGTGTTTTATGAACATACAATTTACATACCTTAGAAACTGTTCAAATATGTCGTGTTCTACTTCCGGAATGATGATCTCATCCTGCTCTGCCAATGGTCCGTAGAACATGGCCTCGAACACGCCGCTGCGAATACTGACAATCAGTCTGTGAGCCTGGACGCTCTTCTGTTCTCTTCCCACCTTGAATGTCACATCACTGAACATTCTATTTTCAAGAGAATGTCTGAGACATTTTGAAAGAGATTTTCTGCTCTGCCAGCTGTCACGACCAGTCTGACTACTTGATTTGCATGTCGCCATCTTGTCACTGAAAATATACATAAAATAGCTTAATTTTTCTCTTTGTTTTAATAATATATGTGGTACATGCATCAACAGGAACCATGCACGGGACTGGGAGTAGCTTCATGTCTACTTGTAAAACGCTTAGTTAATATTTTCTGAAGGGACTACCCTGAGTTTTCTGCATTATAAGATGTCTTCGACTAACACAATGTTGTAACGACTAGTATTACACATTAAATATATTTTCCTTTTTAGAATATCAGTGTCTGTATAGTCAACGTGTTTCTCGCCGTCATAATATTTGTAAGTAGCCCAAACTGGATTTGCAATGCAATTATTTTTGCAAGTACGAAACAAATATCTGAAAACTCAGAATCGTCGTTTTAATTTGTTACTTATTTAATGAAGCAACCCAAAACAGCTTTAAAAATAAAACACGATAGTTCCTTTATTTAATGTTTTTGTTTAAAATTATTTGATAAAATACCTCCAGCAAAAAAAAAAGAAAAAAGAAAAAAAAGAGACCCTGAAAAGCAAAAAAAACGAACCCAATGCAGTCACACATTCATACACACACACCGCTGGCATACACTTGATCCAGTAGCAGCAGTGATGGTTTATACCTACCTACCTACCTACCTAACTACATGTATGCATGCTTACATACATACATACATACATACATACATGCATACATACATGTGTGTGCGTGCTTGTGCGTGTGGGTGCCCCCCCCCCCCCCACACACACACACGTGTTGGCACCTTCCTACGACACTGCACACACACACACACACACACACACACACACGCACAAAACGACACACATACACACGCGCGCGCGCGCACAAAGACACACACACACACACACACCACAAAATAAACAAAAACAACACAACATAAACAAAAACAACACAACATAAACACAACAAATAAAACAAAACAAACCACTAACTAGACAAAACAATAATCATCATTAATGACTGTCACGGTACATGCTCTTAAATTTGTTTCGCCTGTGGCGATTTTAATTGTGTTAGAGGGCCGTGTGCAGTTTATTGCCCGTAGCCCAGATGGGCAACTTGTTACGTAAGACTTCTGCGCGACCGTCCTCGATCGGACATTCCAATATGCACTTAGTCCAGCTGCGGAGGCCATGTGGCGAGTAGTTACGTAATACCTCTGCGAGTGCGGTTTTTACAACCGTGATGGCGACGACTGGCGACAGCCAGACTGACGATCAGAGAGAAATATACCGACTCTAGTAAATGTAGAATATGAGATGATACGTGAGGTACCGTACCGCCTTGTTCCACCAGGCCAATTCTGATTTTGGAATAAATAGCTAGGATTTAGAGATATCTAGGAGAACGAATTAGGAAGCTTCCTGGGAACGTAGTCCGTTAGGACTTGGTAAATATCATTTCTGCTCTGTGTATAACCTTGATGTGATTGATGTGACTTTAAATATTTTAATACTGTATTATACCAATATTCTTTAGACAGTGTCTTCGGTCATCTGACGAAGTAAATCGTAGACTTTTTGTTCTAACATTATATGAGTAGTTGGTAATATAAAGCTTAGCCAGTCATCCTAGAAGACCTAGGTAAACTGTAGGTTATTGTCTTTATTGTGATAGGTACCAGTATTAATTTTGTGTTACAGATTACTGAAAGAGTAGTTAAGGGTTAATTAAAAATGAACCCGTTAGGAATAGAGCTGTAATTCCTTTATTAATTAAGTTCCCCTGGAAGCGTACCTAAATTATTACACGTTACTGAACGAGTAGTAATAGTTAATTAAAAATTAACCAGTTAGGAATGGTGTTGTAATTCCTTTATTAATTAACTTCTCCTGTAAGCGTTTCTCAATTATCACACGTGTGGGTGTGGTGTAACGGTGAAGTGATTCGCATATTGTGTAACTAGACACCTAGAGATTAACTAATTAAGTGATCAGTTCTGGGTTGTTAGTATTGCTGTTATTAATTAACTACTACGGCTGTACATTTGTCAGCGTAGATTAATACAGATTCCAAAGTGTATTGTGTTTTTGTTGTGTTTTCTAGAGAACTAACGTGCTATAATAATATATACTTTATATAAGATCGTATCTCTGATCATACCTAGAGACGAGC
Source organism: Gigantopelta aegis (assembly GCF_016097555.1). Taxonomy (NCBI): domain Eukaryota; kingdom Metazoa; phylum Mollusca; class Gastropoda; order Neomphalida; family Peltospiridae; genus Gigantopelta; species Gigantopelta aegis. Next base: position 36,225 of record NW_024533145.1, read on the forward strand.
CATACTAGGGTTAACAGCCTGTTACAGAGAGATCTAATAGATATACAAGTAGGAGAGACATTTTGATGATCGTGTTTTATTCAGTTACGGGAATTATAGAATCCCCGTGACAGGAGTAGAAAATTGGGGCGCTCGTCCCGAATCTGAAACGGGACATGCATATTTAAAAAAGTATTGTTTGTAAATGGGGGCTTTATAAATTAATTTTACAAATTAACCAGAAGTAGCACGTTGTTCACTAGAAAATTAATTAATATTAAGTGCGTCATATCTAAACATGGATAAGAATTTGCTGGATAGGCCTACGCTCAGTGTAGTGGAGATTAAGCGAGCACGTAAGGCCGAGTTAGTTGAAATCGCGGGTGAGCGAGAAATTGATTTAACATCAGCTAAAACCTTAGGTGATATAAAGACAATTATTATCCAGGAAGTTTTTGGTGATAGGCCTGTTATGGAAGACAGTGAGAGTGTTCCAGAGATAGAGATAAATGAGTTAAGTGTGGAACAACAATTAGCTTTTAAAAAGCTTGAGTACGAAAGAGAAGAGAAAGAGAGAGAAAGAGAAGAACGTGCATTAGATAGAGAGAGAGAGAGAGAGAGAGAGAGAGAGAGAGAGAGAGAGAGAGAGAGAGAGAGAGAGAGAGAGAGAGAGAGAGAAAGAGAAGGGAGGGAGATAGAAGATAGAGATAGGGATAGAGAAGATAGAGAGAGGGATAGAGAGAGAGAGAGAGAGAGAAAGAGAAGAGAGAAATAGAGAGGATAGACATAGCGATAGAGAAAGAGAAGAGAGGGATAGAGAGAGAGAAAGAGAAGAGAGGGATAGAGAATTCCAGTTAGAAAAATTAAAAGTGGAACATGAGTTAAAGCTGAATACTGAAGAAGTTAGACGTGAGGCAGGAAATGGTTTTAACATGTCGGAGGCTTATAGATCAGTGCCGGTATTTGATGACGAGGAGGTAGATATGTTCTTTCAACTTTTTGAACGGGCCGCTAAGCAGCTAAATTGGCCGGAGTCTAAGTGGACATTGTTAGCCGTGTCTAAGTTTAAGGGGAAGGCTAGTATAGCTTATAATTCAATGAGTGATGAGCGAGCAAGTCAGTACGACTTAGTTAAGGCTGCAGTGTTGAGGGCTTATGAATTACGACCTGAGGATTATCGTTTACGGTATAGCGAGTTGAGAAAAACGCAGGGTCAGTCTTATAGTGAGTTTGTGGCTAAGAAGGCAGGGATGTTTGATAAATGGGTTGTTTCTCATCAGGTAGAGTCATATACCGAGTTACGGGAGTTGTTGATCTTACAGGACATTAAAAATGGATTACCAGTTAGCTTACGTATTCATTTAGAGGATCGTGATGTCAAAAAGATAGAGGAGGCAGGCATAGTGGCAGATGATTACGTGTTAATACACAAAGCTCAGGCAGTACCGGGTAGCTCTTTACAACAGGGTGATAAGAAGAAATTTCAGCCAGGTTTTTCCCGGGAAAGTAACTATCGGGGAGAGTCATCTAGTTGGTCAGCTAGTCAGGCAAGGAATGCACCTGGTGGGCAAAGTAAGGATAGACCTGCATTATCAGCCAATGCACGAACTTTTCGTCCACATTGCAGTTACCGTAAAAAGGATAACCATCTTATCGGGGACTGTTTTAAAAGGAAACGCGATAATGCGCAAGTGGTCGGTTTAGTGAGGTCAGCTCCGTTAGCGAGAGAGTTAATGGTTAGTCCCATGGCAGAGAAAGTAAACCCGTATGTGTCCACTGGTATGGTTTGTGATGTGAAACAAGAGTTGTGTCCTAAGGCAATATCAATCTATAGAGTGTAGGGTGTAGTCAGAGTCTGATAACGCAAGAGTGTTTAGCTGGTATTGAAAATTCAGACATAGGACGTAGTTTGGCCTTAACCTCGGTTACTGGAGAAAATATGGTTGTCAGGTTACATAAGGTTTTCTTGTGTTCAAAGTTTGTGACGGGACCAGTCATTATGGGTGTTGTGAAGGACTTGCCTGTTGAAAACATAGGAGTTTTGTTGGGAAATGATTTGACTAGTCAGTGTTGTCAGCCGACATGTGACCAATTGTTAATTAAAGACAGCCCTTTACCAGTAGAAGAGAGTGAGGTTGATGAGATTAGATATCCTGCGTGTGTAAAGACTAGGGCTATGGCCAGTAGGTTAGCACGGGACCTAGAGGATATTTGTGATTTGTCTGATACGTGTGTGAGCCATGAAATTGGAGTGGATGAGGTTATCAGTAAAATGGTAGATAAGTCAACTGACAAATTAAATGTGTGGAACCTGTTGATCTCCCGCAGAGGGGAATTGAACCAGTTGTGTTTGATAGAGGGGACTTACCTTGTATTAGACAAGAGTTAGTACTAGAGCAGGGGGCTGATCCAAATTTGTTGGCAGCTCGCACTACCTTGTTAACTGTGGACAAGGGAGCATTAATAAATAAGAGAGTTAGAGATCGGAGGTTGCCGGCGACCGAACTAGCTAGGACGCAACTGAGCCATGCTCAGAGCAAAATAAAATCAGTGTTTGATAGGAAGGCTAGGAGTCAGGAATTTAAACCAGGGGATAAGGTGCTGCTGTACCTTCCCATTAAACGGGGTTCGGTGCAGAACAGGTATTTCGGGCCCTATGTTGTGCTCAAACGAGTTAATGAGACAGGGTATGTGATAAACACTCCTGATAGGGTTAGGAAAAGTAGGTATTGTCACATCAATTTGCTAAAAGGTTATTTTGACAGACTGCCGATAGTTCCAGAGAGACCGGTCCAAATTGAGAGACACTCAATTTCCTGTGATGACGTCAAGACTGCAGAGGTCAAGTTGGCCAACGGCCAGATTCTAGCAGACTTGAGCCCCCAGCGAGCAAAGTTGACTACGTTGAAACAAGACAATGTTTCCATTTGTCAGAACCTTCCAACGGTTACCAATACCTTAAGCCAAGATGTGCGCTTGGAACCCAATGCTACACCGCGTCGACAGCATGCCTATCGGAGAAAACCTGGAAAACGTGCGACGCTGAGAAAGACAGAAACGAAGTTCCATTGGTCAGGTGAATGCGAGAAGTCATTCAACCGTCTCAAGCAGATGCGCTACTCGTCTCCCGTGATGGCAGCACCAGACTACCGAGTGCCCTTCAAGCTAGCTGTGGGTGCCAGTGACGTGGGTGCTGGAGCTGTGCTGTTCCCAGAAGACGAAGTCGGACTGGACCATCCTAATGAAAGCCTCCAACCAGAGAGTTTGGAGATGGAGTCTTCTTCTGCAAGAATACCCAATTACCATTGGACATATCAAGGACACATCCAATGTAATCGCTGATGCCCTGTCCCGAAGTTGAACGTTATGATAATGTGTTGACATTCCTTATTTCTGTTTTGTTTATATATATTTTATTTGTATACCAGGGACTCAGAGACTCAGTGTGATTACTGGTAGTCACCTTATTATTACATGTGTTATAAATGTCCGTATGCGTCGGTTAACGCACCTTTTTGTTTTAATGTAGTATATTTCCCTATTCCTAGAGTAGAGGAAATATCCTTTTTGAGGTGGGGGTGTGTCACGGTACATGCTCTTAAATTTGTTTCGCCTGTGGCGATTTTAATTGTGTTAGAGGGCCGTGTGCAGTTTATTGCCCGTAGCCCAGATGGGCAACTTGTTACGTAAGACTTCTGCGCGACCGTCCTCGATCGGACATTCCAATATGTACTTAGTCCAGCTGCGGAGGCCATGTGGCGAGTAGTTACGTAATACCTCTGCGAGTGCGGTTTTTACAACCGTGATGGCGACGACTGGCGACAGCCAGACTGACGATCAGAGAGAAGTATACCGACTCTAGTAAATGTAGAATATGAGATGATACGTGAGGTACCGCCTTGTTCCCCCAGGCCAATTCTGATTTTGGAATAAATAGCTAGGATTTAGAGATATCTAGGAGAACGAATTAGGAAGCTTCCTGGGAACGTAGTCCGTTAGGACTTGGTAAATATCATTTCAGCTCTGTGTATAACCTTGATGTGATTGATGCGACTTTAAATATTTTAATACTGTATTATACCAATATTCTTTAGACAGTGTCTTCGGTCATCTGACGAAGTAAATCGTAGACTTTTTGTTCTAACATTATATGAGTATTTGGTAATATAAAGCTTAGCCAGTCATCCTAGAAGACCTAGATAAACTGTAGGTTATTGTCTTTATTGTGATAGGTACCAGTATTAATTTTGCGTTACAGATTACTGAAAGAGTAGTTAAGGGTTAATTAAAAATGAACCCGTTAGGAATAGAGCTGTAATTCCTTTATTAATTAAGTTCCCCTGGAAGCGTACCTAAATTATTACACGTTACTGAACGAGTAGTAATAGTTAATTAAAAATTAACCAGTTAGGAATGGTGTTGTAATTCCTTTATTAATTAACTTCTCCTGTAAGCGTTTCTCAATTATCACACGTGTGGGTGTGGTGTAACGGTGAAGTGATTCGCATATTGTGTAACTAGACACCTAGAGATTAACTAATTAAGTGATCAGTTCTGGGTTGTTATTATTGCTGTTATTAATTAACTACTACGGCTGTACATTTGTCAGCGTAGATTAATACAGATTCCAAAGTGTATTGTGTTTTTGTTGTGTTTTCTAGAGAACTAACGTGCTATAATAATATATACTTTATATAAGACTGTATCTCTGATCATACCTAGAGACGAGCCATACTAGGGTTAGCAGCCTGTTACAGAGAGATCTAATAGATATACAAGTAGGAGAGACATTTTGATGATCGTGTTTTATTCAGTTACGGGAATTAGAGAATCCCCGTGACAATGACAATGTGGCGTACACAATGCACGTGAATGTATGTAGTATAGTACAGTGTGGCGTACACAATGCACGTGAATATATGTAGTATAGTACGGTATGGTGGTTCTCAAATAGCCCGCAGTGATAGGAGCGACCTCGAGTGTTAGCGAGTGTTCGGCCTCCTCTACATATGTACGGTCCATTTGTTTACATGTTGCTATGTGACGCCGAAACTTTGCAAATATTACTTGATATAGTATAGTATGGATTGGTGGTTCTCAAGGTGTATCTGTTTACATGCTGCTATGCGACGCTGGAATTTTTAAAATATGACCGTTTTCCACTGTGTCCGACTAACATTATTTTTCTATATTGCAAATAGTCTCCTATCTACCACATCCACAATCCTTCCGCCGGTGAAATACAGCAGTTATGACATCCATAGCCCAAGTCCCTTTGTATAGTATCTATGAAAAGGAATATGTCGACTGTATCACGTACACTGTTCTGTGACCTGAACTAGTTGTGTATAAAATCAAGCGATTTAATCGCTAGCAGAACGGACAAGTGACAGACTGAAGACGTGATTAATTTTAAATAAAAGTGTTCGTACCTTCGAATTCTTCCAGGATCAATATTTCTAACATTTAAGCAAAATACTTCCTCGAATAGTACGCTATTCCCTGGAAAATGTAACTTTCGGTTTTAAAATACTGTTACATACAAAGCGAAACAATTCTGTGGCACTTGAATATTCATTGAAGTGTAGGTTGTACTATACCAAATAAAATCCCAAAGGCGAAAATGTTAAAATCACTACATTGAAGAAAGGAAGGAAGGAAATGTTTTATTTAATGACGCACTCAACACATTTTAATTACAGTTATATGGTGTCAGACATATAGTTAAGGACCACACAGATATAGAGGAAACCCACTGTCGCCACTTCATGGGCTACTCTTTTAGATTAGCACTAAGGGATCTTTTATATGCACTATCCGACAGACAGAATCACTGTTAACACATACCATGGCCTTTGATATACCAGTCGTGGTGCACTGGCTGGAGCAAGAAATAGCTCAGTGGGCCCACTGACGGGGATCGGTCCCAAACCGAACGCTTTACCACTGGGCTACGTCCCGCCCCCACTACATTGAATTTATCAAGCAAATTATGACGAAAGTGGAACCTTTCGTAGCTCATTTTCCATATAACCAGATGTTTTTACAGCACAAAAGGTTTCGCACGAAATTGTAGTACCTAGTTTTACAGGTACCCCCCAAATTTTTCAACTGCAAGCATGGGCGTAGGCTGGGTGGGGGGGGGGGGGGGGGGGGGGGGGGGGTTCTGGGGGTTTCGGACGAAACCTCCCCACCCGTCCACCCGCTGAAGCAAATGGTCCACTTTCAGAACTGAAACATACAAGTTCATACATGCACATATGGAGTTTCTGGTGGTGCAAAACAAAATAGAAAAAGGGTCCACTTGGTTCATATTCGACACCCCACCCACCCCACCCCCCTCCACCCCCCACCCCCGGTCCAGATCACGCTACGTCCCTGGCAAGGCTACTTCAAACTGTAACTAGGTGAAATATAATTGAATACCAAATTATTTGTTTAAAAAACAAAAACCCACAAAAACACTGTCACATGTATTACAAATGACAGGACTGTTTGTATTGTGAGAACTATGAAAATTTCGGCGCACTTCGAACCTCGACCCTCTTTATATTCCCGCACCCTACTATATTTTACTGCAAGAAAAATCGATCAGTCTGCACATGTGCATCGAAGGAAACAAGCTACATTGTGTGTACGAATAAACTTCAGTAATTTACGACAGTTACCGTAATGTAATTTAGCATTATTTTAAACAGCCTCTATTTTGTCCCATACCTGTATCCATTTGTACGTTTGGTACACACAACAAAAGTTACATTTTATTTCAGCCATGAAAATATTTGAGTTTTTATAGATTCGGCAATCTCCGAATGAAAAACAAACCCACTTATTTGGCGCCACATTGGTCACGTGATCAGAACGGCCATTCTGTCTTTTGTTTCCACTAACTATCGTCTGATATTATGCTCTTCCTCTTCTTCTTTAAAAAACGTGTTGTCCTTACTACATTAGATACCCACTTAAAAAAAGAAGTGTTCTTTTTGCCCCTTCCTCCCTTTCCTCCCCCCCCAACCCCCCCCCCCACCACCCTCCAATGCAAGCTCGATTCGCTTATCATTTTTGACCCTCAGATCATTTAAAAATGCGTATCCATGTATGTATGTATGTATGTATGTATATGTGTGTATATGCATACGGTTGTGCAGTATATGACAACAAATGTAATGAATATAACTCCCATACATATCACATATTGTTTATATACATAATATGAAATATAAAACCTTTACCTTACCGTTATACAGGTACACATAATCATGTTAAAATTGTATTCTTGTTGTATATTGTAAGACGATGATTCAAGGCATCCCAACCTTGACATGATTATTTTTACTTTCTGTAATTTCTGTCATTCTGTTTATTCAACAATTCTTTATAAACTATTGTAAACTTTTCTTCTTTTTTTCTTCTTCTTCATTGTTTCTTTTTTTTTTTGGGGGGGGGTGGGGGATGGGGGGAGGGGGTGTATCACCGCTTATAAAAACAACGGAAGTGGTAGTGTTTATCAAATGTAAAATCATTTACCTTGGATGCCAAATAATATATACACCGCCTTTACAAAACCGAAACTACTTTTTATCAGCTGGCGATATCAAAGCGATCGATTCATTCAATAAAGACGAAAATAGAAATAAAAGGAACATATTTTTGTATCCCACATTTGGGGATCCCGTTACAAACATCTTTATTGCTTTTCATATATCTTCAAACCTTTATTAAAATAATAATATTAAACCTTTGATCAGTTCAGCAAAATCGGAATTGCCCGTAAATGTCAGACCGACAACTTTTCCGGTTCAACTAACGGTTCATAAAAGATGAGTCAGCTTGTATTTCGTATCAAATTTTTTTGTACAAAATACTGAGAGGCAAAATAAGGAGTAGGTCTTTCCACAAAGTCGACCGACACACAACGATATATGGTAGCAAAGCTTTCGCCTTATTTTCTTTTCTTTCTTTTTTGCTTTCCGTTTTTGTTTGCGTTCCATGTTCTTTTGTTTTTGTTTTGTTTTTTGAAGAATGTGGTGCCACGCGGCCGCCCTCCTTTAATTTTTACCCAGCGTCAACCCATTTTTTATCTATTACAATTACTACCACACCCACAATCCTTCCGCCGGTGAAATACAGCAGTTATGATATCCACCTGGCAAGTCCCTTGGTATAGTAATACGTATACAATAACTAAAATATAATAGTGTAATATGTATACTATAATTAAAATATAATAGTGTAATACGTATACTACAATTAAAATATGAAAGTGTAATACATATATTATAATTATAATTAAAATATAATAGGGTAATACGCATACTATAATTAAAATATGAAAGTGTAATACGTATACTATAACTAAAATATAATAGTGTAATACGTATACTATAACTAAAATATGAAAGTGTAATATGTATGTTATAATTAAAATATAATAGTAAAATGTGTATACAATAATTAAATCATACTAGTGCAATACGTACTCTGGAAGTAAAATGTAACAGTGTAATACGAAGAGATAAACGTGACTAGATGCATGTACCTAGAGTGTATTGTAATTTCAAAATACCTGTTTAGACTGGTTAGTCGGGATCTGTACAGACTGAACCAAGAGATAAACGTGACTAGATATGTCTGGATAGTTAAATATTTCCGTGACTCGTATTAATTTCGCTTTGTCGGACTCGCGAGGTCGCTCTTGGGTTGCATAGTACAAAAGAAGAGTGTTCCGTGTCAAAGTTCGACGAAGGCACAAATCTCAGTTATCTATCCATTTATTTGACAGAAAACCGGAAATATATCCGCGCAAGTAGGCTGCTGTTTGACTATGATTATTTCATGACAGACAGCTTTGAAGTGGCAACTATAAGACTAAAGTTGACAGGCGAGAGCATGTAGTTTGCAGACATGTGTAACTTGGTGACATTGAAGATTTGTTTGTGGTAATTCCGGCCTATGCAAATTTAGCGATTTTTTTCTATATAATCGGCGTACTCGGGCCAGGTTTAGTGGGAGTGTTTGTTTAAACCAATACCCTGGGAGAAAAAGCTGGACAACAGAGACTGTCCTTTTTAAAGTACTTGGCCCTCGGGCAGGCAAAGGTGCATAAAAAAACATGGGCCTACTGATATTAGTAAAAGTGTTATAGCCATTAACGCTATATAGAAATATGTAGCGTAATTAATTGTCGTCTGGACAGGCGCACCGGCAAATATTTACGGAGTAAAAACAGCTGCGGCTCTGATTGTTTGTAATAGGAGACATTAATTATCTGTGCAAATATTATTATCCATTGCCAATAAATTGTTATATAGTTGTTATGCAGTATACACCAGAGGTTGAAACCAGTGCACGGTACACCCACCCACACCACCACCCCCCCCCCCCCAAATATAATTACGATTTTAAAAGTGAGAGTTGTCAATAAAACCCCCCATTAATTTAACTCAGTTCAATGGTATGTGACACCACCCCACCCCCCACCCCCTCCTCATGTTCTTGCAGGTAGATGAAATGTGAGGTTGGCTTTTGCCCGAATTAACACGAAAATGCCTGAATCTAAATAACAATATTTATTCATATTAGCATTATTACCAAACAGCTATATAGGGCTGCAGACGAATCACCACGCATTTTTACATGGATTACAACTAATTTTGAGGGTAGAGTGATTAAAATACATGATACAAAGGTCTCAGGCTTGCGCATTTTCCCCGAATATCTGTATCATTTTTGTCCGAACTTGAGGTTTTGCTCCAGCACGGGGGGGGGGGGTTGCCCCCTGCCACTCCCCCCCCCCCCCCCGTCTCGTACGCTTATGGCTGCTGTTATCAGTTTTATTTTAAAACGTTAACATTATCGGCAATAGGACTTGATTTGATCCATTGGAACTCGCTATCTTTTGATTAGGTATATTTAATCCATGTACATTTTGTTAGTATAATTATCGCGAGCGTGTGTGTGTGTGTGTGTGTGTGTGTGTGTGTGTGTGTGTGTGTGTGTGTGTGTGTGTGTGTGTGTGTGTGTGTGTGTATGTGTGTGTGTGTGTGTGTGTGTGTGTGTTTAAGATAAGGACAGAATTGAAATGATTCATGCTGTGTTACGTGTGTTACTGAATACCTTCCTCTAGACTGAAACCTTTGTCTACATAACAGTCATTGTACAAGTGCGTGACTAGTAATTCGATCAGTGAGCCGAAATGTGAAGTAGAATAGCAAGTCGTAACAGGCGGTGTGTGACGGGAAGGGTGGCGTGAGAGATTCAAACCTCCTTCTCTTTTTAACATATATTTTCAGGGAAAATACGACCTGACCCCTCTAGAAACTTCCCTGGCCATAGTCTAGACCCCGTTGCTTCACAATGTCCTTCCTACAGGGTTGGAAATTAACATAATAACCCTGGTCGCCAGCAGGGCCAGTTGAAGAAACATTTCACTGGCTCTTCTCAAATTCAACTAGCCCTCCAATTACCACATCGAGCATTAACTACGCAGTTAAATAATAACTGTGTTCACTGTATATAGTCTGTTTGCGTCAAATTGAAACGAATGAATGAATGAATGAATGAATGTCTAACGACACCCCAGCACGAAAAATACATCGGCTATTGGGTGTCAAACTATGGTAATGCAAACAAATAAAGTGATGATCAATATCAATATAACAATTCAAGATTTAAATAAAAACAGTGTAAAGAAATGTGCAAAAATACAAATATCACAGATAGATACTGACTTTTACTCAAAATTTCAATTGTGCTGTATTGGCCATTCTCAAAGAGAATGTTACACCCCTGCACCACGGTGAGGTTACAGCACGCGCAAGGGCAAATTGAAACCGACAATAAATAAATGAATGAAGTTAACATTTAATAAAACATGTTATTAAGTGTTAAACCCATAACTACTCAAATAAAAATTTTTGAGAAAAAAAATCCAGTATAAATAAACTTGTTTCTTTACAAATTAACATTAAATTATATACAGATTAGATCTCAGTTTTAATACAGGGATGGATACAAAATGCTAGAACAGCCGAGGTATGGAGCTTGATTTCCATTTTCTTTGGAGTAAAATACATTGTGTTTCCTACAGTATAAAGAGACTAAAGATAGTAAAACATGGGAGTGGCAGTCCTCTTTGTGGCGATGCTAGAGGGATGAAATTTCCAGTAAAGGAGTGGTTGTACTCCTATAGATGAGGCACTAGACAGAGATCCATGGGATCATCCATGTGTTTGCCAAATGCCCATTCGAATCTGCACTGTGCAGAGGCAGGGCCCTGATGATGTATTACGGTTTTGTGATTCAGATTACCTTGGATGTTCCATCCATTGCGTTAAAACATGTACCAAAAAGAAGATTTAACCTATGCAGTTGCATGGTACTTTGTAAATACTTTTCATTTTAATTTACACTGAACTTTTTTCCCCCCTGAAATGTTACTTGAGATGGTATGGGTTTAACATTTAATAAATTCATATGTTTTATGTGAATTTTATTTTTATTCATTATAAAGTTAAATGCCAATTCATCGGTTCCCATTTGACTAGCCCGAGTACTCTGACTGTAAGAGAGCTAGACGGACATTTGGACATAAATACGCTCTCATTACAGTCAGAGACCACGCTATGTAACTTTTTGGCAATCGCCGACCACCAAAAATTTCTGCTTCAGTAAAATGTAATAATATCTGTATGTGTGCATGTGCGTGTGTATGTGTGTGCATGTGCGCGCGCGCGCGCGCGTGTGTGTGTGTGTGTATGTGTGTGTGTGTGTGTGTGTGTGTGTGTGTGACATTGGGTTGGGCGTCGAACTGCACATACTTTAAGCGAATTTTAAAAATGTTTTCCTAGGAAGCATGACCCGCTCTGTCCTATGAACATCGCTCGCCAGTCTGGACCCCACCCCTGCACAATTCCCTGCAAACGCACCTGCACGTAATTTCCAAATGTTTGTTTACCAACAGCAGCTTAACATTCCGTCGACTCAGGTGACCTGAAAACGTAACGACTCGGAACTGCCACGCTAACTATATAAACAGTTTGACAACAGCAAAATAGGTCATGTCCTCGGTTTGACAATGTATGTCGGTCTTGTCGTTTGGTTGCTGGTGATATCGTTAAATTAAGGGACGGTCCATAAATGTAAATGGTTTTCATAATCCTAACAATGTTAGGATTGGATTTGACCCCCTCCCCCCTCCCCTAATCCTAACATAAAAACATTGATATAATGTGTACATGGCGTTTACCCACTCCCCCTTGTTTCGAATTATAAGAAACATTGACCTTCGAAGGACCGATGTTTTACCTGAAAAGCAATCCGAACATGGCTTTTACCCCCCCCCCTCCCCCCCTTCCGAACATTGTTCGGATTGTGATGCACATCGATATTTATGGACGTCCCTAAACTGGTTTCCATCCGCTTGGTCTGCCTTTCAGCTGACATTGTAGTGTGATACACATCATAGGCATATCCCAGGGGGTACCAGGGGACCCGCGAGGCCCCCTTAAATATATCAAAGTGCCTCTGTTTTGCTTATATTCATTTTTATTTTTATTATTTTCATTTTAAATTTTTTAATTTATTTCATTTTGTTGTATATGTATTATAATAATAGTTATTATTATTATTTGGTTTTCACTGGGCTGCGCTTTTCAAGAGAGGGTTCATGTTCTTTTTGTCGTTAACCCGCCCTCCCTCTTTCCTCCCCCAATATTTACAATGCACGTGTATATATGTAGTATTTATTGGATATTAAACCAGCTTCCATTTCGTATCAAGTCTATGTCCCGAGTGAAATAATTTTCAGTTGTCACGAACTTTAGCGAGTGATAATGAAACTTACCTCTCGAGGGACATAAACATGATACGAAATGGTAGCAAGTTTAATATACTATTTATTACCCATAATAGATCTTTATCTTATATCACTCCACTCATTTAGCTGATGTTTCTGTAAGAGTGTAGTGCTGATGAAATACACTAATAATGACGACTATAGTCCGTCCCACGGGGGATGTCTTTTTTATGCTATGAAATTTATTAGAAGTTGTTGTTGGGTTTTTTGAGCCGATTGTTATCTAAATTGATCACAAAAAATAGTTGATATAACGCCAAAATCACGTTGGTATAGTGGGCGGTAAAACGAGGTTATACTGTATATAGAATACTAAACGAGCTTGCCTGTCATACCATTTTTATGAAATGAGTGAACATGTTTAGTATTTGACGAGCGAAAGCAAGTCAGATACCAGCACTGTTCATGATACTTGCTACACGTTATTCTGCGAATTGAGTCAGCAAGTGATCTACGTCACGCTCACGTCTCGCCAATATTACACTAGTTAGATACTGAGTGATTGTTATGACATGAGCAATATCTTATACTGGTGTGTAATAAAGTGGTTTTAAACACAAACGTTAACATGGTCGCCTATGGGGTTTTATTAGGTATAGTACAACCTTCACTGTTATGTGACATGAACTATTTGTGCTTATAATCAGCGATTTAATCACTAGCAATACGAACAAATAACAGACTGGACAACTGATAACGTGATTATTTTGGACATAAAGTGTACATACCTTCGAATTCGTCCAGCGTCAATATTTGTAACCTTTAAGTAAAATACTTCCTCGAATACGACGTGATTTTGTGGAAAGAGTAACTTTCGGTTTTGACATACCATTCAAAGCGAGACAACTCCTTTACAGCCGTATATCAATTGAAGGTTCCAATAGATAAAATTAATTCGTATTGCCGATAATGTTACCCGTCTTAAACATAGACGTACAAACTCCCGTTTTTGTAGGGGTCGGGTGGGGGGATCAGATGTATCCCCCCGAATTAAGCGAAAGTACCCGAATTAAAAAAAAAAACCAAACACGTTTATTCATATTGGTATGACTGGCAAACACCTATATAGATTTGGAAACAAATTACTACTAATTTTTTCATGGATTACAACTAATTTTGAGGGTAGATTGATGAACATTCATGTTAAAAATATCTTAGGTTATCACATTTTGCCAAAATATCTGTATCATTTTTGCCACAATTTGAGGTTTTGCGCCAAGGGGGGGGGGGGGGGGGGGGTTGATCTCTGCCACTCTCCCTGTCTCGTACGCTTATGGCTCCTGTTATCAGTTTTATTTAAAAACGTTAACATTATCGGCAATAGGAATTGATTTGGTCCACTGGAATCTGTTATGTTTTGATATTGTAGTGTAGAATAATTAAAAGGTTTCAGGCCAGCTCATTTTCCTCGAATATCGCTATCGTTTGTGCCAAAATGTCCTTTAGCACTCGTACTGATAAGCACAGCGAATCAACACACACAGGCAGTACACGAATAAAAAACGTGGCGCCCATATTTAATCTATCTGCAAGAAAATCAGGAATATACATAATTATCGTCGTTGAACTAAGAAAACCTCACAACTACACTTTTGGTAATGTTCAGGTTTTTATTCTTTCAGAAGCAGAAATCTATGATCTTTTTGCTGTTTAAAGCTCTTACAAGCCCAGGCAATGGAAAGCAAGAGAAATATCAAATAAGTAAAACAAGTATTTGAGACCAAAAACCTAAACTGTTTATATGTCTACCACATGTGTTGTTTGTTTTTGTTGTTATCCCTCTCATATTGTCTTCTCTATCGTGTAAAGGTAAACTGTTAGTGACCAAAGTGTTTATATTGTATCATGAAAAAACACATTTTCTAAATTATTTAAGTCCCTGAGTTTAAACATAAAAATGCCACCTTAAAGAAAAGTTTTATCTAAAATTAAGCAGTACAAAACTATTATCCGAGTTCAAGGCAATGGGATTAAATACGGCGCATGTTTATGTTTTATCTATAATTAGGCAGTACAAAACTATTATCCGAGTTCAAGGCAATGGGATTAAATGCGGCGCATGTTTATGTTTTATCTATAATTAGGCAGTACAAAACTATTATCCGAGTTCAAGACAATGGGATTAAATGCGGCGCATGTTTATGTTTTATCTATAATTAGGCAGTACAAAACTATTATCCGAGTTCAAGACAATGGGATTAAATACGGCGCATGTTCATGTTTTATCTATAATTAAGCAGTACAAAACTATTATCTGAGTTCAAGGCAATGGGATTAAATACGGCGCATGTTTATGTTTTATCTATAATTTAGCAGTACAAAACTATTATCCGAGTTCAAGGCAATGGGATTAAATACGGCGCATGTTCATGTTTTATCTATAATTAAGCAGTACAAAACTATTATCCGAGTTCAAGGCAATGGGATTAAATACGGCGCATGTTTATGTTTTATCTATAATTTAGCAGTACAAAACTATTATCCGAGTTCAAGGCAATGGGATTAAATACGGCGCATGTTCATGTTTTATCTATAATTAAGCAGTACAAAACTATTATCTGAGTTCAAGGCAATGGGATTAAATACGGCGCATGGTTATGTTTTATCTATAATTTAGCAGTACAAAACTATTATCCGAGTTCAAGGCAATGGGATTAAATACGGCGCATGTTTATGTTTTATCTATAATTTAGCAGTACAAAACTATTATCCGAGTTCAAGGCAATGGGATTAAATACGGCGCATGTTTATGTTTTATCTATAATTAAGCAGTACAAAACTATTATCCGAGTTCAAGACAATGGGATTAAATACGGCGCATGTTTATGTTTTATCTATAATTAAGCAGTACAAAACTAGTATCCGAGTTCAAGACAATGGGATTAAATACGGCGCATGTTCATGTTTTATCTATAATTAAGCAGTACAAAACTAGTATCCGAGTTCAAGACAATGCGATTAAATACGGCGCATGTTCATGTTTTATCTATAATTAAGCAGTACAAAACTAGTATCCGAGTTCAAGGCAATGGGATTAAATACGGCGCATGTTTATGTTTTATCTATAATTAAGCAGTACAAAACTATTCTTCGAATTCAAGGCAATGGGATTAAACACGGCGCATGTTTATATTTTAAGCCACGTGCTTCACTTCCCCTAAACTTAAATAAGGGGAATTCAAGTATCTATGGGATGATATGAATGTTGCTGAACAAATGAGATATACTGGGGGGGGGGGGGAGGGGCAATCCATATTAGGAGGAACCAACACTATGCATGTATGTATGTATGTTTGTATATATATATATATGTATGTATGTATGTATATATGTATGTATGGATATATGATTTTATAACATTAAATAGTTTTTAAACATTTTGATTTGAGCGCCATGGACTGACCTAGACTGTCGTAGAAACATCGCTCGCCACAGTCTAGAAGTTCATCCCTGTACAATTATCTGCATACGCATTTGCAGGTTGTTTTCATTTTGTTTTCTTTACTAACAGCAGTTTGACATTCCGTCGCGTCAGGTGACCTGAAAACTTAACGACTCGGAACTGCACGCTAAATATATAAACAGTTTGACATTCCGTCGAGTCTGGTGACCTGAAAACTTAACGACTCGGAACTGCCTCGCTAAATATATAAACAGTTTCACAATAGCAAGATAGGTAATGTCCTTGGTTTGACAATGTATGTCGGTCTCGTCATTTGGTTGCTAGTGACAACCCTAAATAAAAGTGGTTTTCGTCCGCTGTGAACCATGTACCTACCAACCGTAATTGGATATAAACCCGAAAGTAAGTTGAAATGAAATGTACTATACCAAATGAAATCCGATAGGCGACCATGTTAACGTTTGTGTTTAAAAACACCATATGGGATACATCAACCAAACTATGACCCACGGCATTTGGGGAAGGCGGCTGACTGAGATCGAGGGCGCAAAACGAAGATTTTAGGGGGTTCGGTGGTATGCACCACCGTAAAATGTCATAAAATGCTATTTTCTCCATTCTACAAGCAAATTCATCTCTGCCTTAATATTTACTACCAGCAATATTTTTTTATCCAGGTTACCAGCCAGCAGCAGCCAGTGAATTAACTTGTTATCACACGTATGGTGTTCTCATCAACGGGTGTGTAAGAAACAGAAATACCACACAATCTCCGTTAATAACTACCAAAACATTACTTGTAAAAACAGTTGTATGTGAAAACATTACGAACACATTTATATTCATATTAATAGATGTCGACTTACATAAATCTGAACTGCGAACTCAGTGTCAGTGTAAGCAGAACATTCCAAATACCTTGTGTGTGTCGTGACCTAGATGTTATCTAGAGTGTTTACACTGGCTTGTTCAAACTCTGATAACATACCTTGTGTGTGTCGTGACCTAGATGTTATCTAGAGTGTTTACACTGGCTTGTTCAAACTCTGATAACATACCTTGTGTGTGTCGTGACCTAGATGTTATCTAGAGTGTTTACACTGGCTTGTTCAAACTCTGATAACATACCTTGTGTGTGTCGTGACCTAGATGTTATCTAGAGTGTTTACACTGGCTTGTTCAAACTCCGATAACATACCTTGTGTGTATCGTGACCTAGATGTTATATAGAGTGTTTACACTGGCTTGTACAAACTCCGATAACATACCTTGTGTGTATCGTGACCTAGATGTTATATAGAGTGTTTACACTGGCTTGTTCAAACTCCGATAACATACCTTGTGTGTATCGTGACCTAGATGTTATATAGAGTGTTTACACTGGCTTGTTCAAACTCCGATAACATACCTTGTGTGTATCGTGACCTAGATGTTATATAGAGTGTTTACACTGGCTTGTTCAAACTCCGATAACATACCTTGTGTGTATCGTGATCTAGATGTTATATAGAGTGTTTACACTGGCTTGTTCAAACTCCGATAACATACCTTGTGTGTATCGTGATCTAGATGTTATCTAGAGTGTTTACACTCGCTTGTTCAAACTCCGATAACATACCTTGTGTGTATCGTGACCTAGATGTTATCTAGAGTGTTTACACTGGCTTGTTCAAACTCCGATAACATACCTTGTGTGTATCGTGACCTAGATGTTATCTAGAGTGTTTACACTCGCTTGTTCAAACTCCGATAACATACCTTGTGTGTATCGTGACCTAGATGTTATCTAGAGTGTTTACACTGGCTTGTTCAAACTCTGATAACATACCTTGTGTGTATCGTGACCTAGATGTTATCTAGAGTGTTTACACTGGCTTGTTCAAACTCTGATAACATACCTTGTGTGTATCGTGACCTAGATGTTATCTAGAGTGTTTACACTTGCTTGTTCAAACTCCGATAACATACCTTGTGTGTATCGTGACCTAGATGTTATCTAGAGTGTTTACACTCGCTTGTTCAAACTCCGATAACATACCTTGTGTGTATCGTGACCTAGATGTTATCTAGAGTGTTTACACTCGCTTGTTCAAACTCCGATAACATACCTTGTGTGTATCGTGACCTAGATGTTATCTAGAGTGTTTACACTCGCTTGTTCAAACTCTGATAACATACCTTGTGTGTATCGTGACCTAGATGTTATCTAGAGTGTTTACACTGGCTTGTTCAAACTCTGATAACATACCTTGTGTGTGTCGTGACCTAGATGTTATCTAGAGTGTTTACACTGGCTTGTTCAAACTCTGATAACATACCTTGTGTGTATCGTGACCTAGATGTTATCTAGAGTGTTTACACTCGCTTGTTCAAACTCCGATAACATACCTTGTGTGTGTCGTGACCTAGATGTTATCTAGAGTGTTTACACTGGCTTGTTCAAACTCTGATAACATACCTTGTGTGTGTCGTGATCTAGATGTTATCTAGAGTGTTTACACTCGCTTGTTCAAACTCCGATAACATACCTTGTGTGTGTCGTGACCTAGATGTTATCTAGAGTGTTTACACTCGCTTGTTCAAACTCTGATAACATACCTTGTGTGTGTCGTGACCTAGATGTTATCTAGAGTGTTTACACTCGCTTGTTCAAACTCCGATAACATACCTTGTGTGTGTCGTGACCTAGATGTTATCTAGAGTGTTTACACTCGCTTGTTCAAACTCTGATAACATACCTTGTGTGTGTCGTGACCTAGATGTTATCTAGAGTGTTTACACTTGCTTGTTCAAACTCTGATAACATACTTATACAAACATGCAGAGCTATTTATTGTTGTTAACGCCTACCAGGTACACACTATTTAGTGATAAGGTGCGGATATAAAATGATGTTAGGGGACGTAATATTAATATATCGTTGTCCTGACAAAGACTCATGGGCTTAAAAGTTAAAGTTTGTTTTGTTTAACGACACCACTAGATCACATTGATAAATTAATCATCGGCTATTGGATGTCAAACATTGGTCATTGTAACATTTTTATTAGTAACAAGGATCTTTTAAGTTCATTATCCCACAGACAGGATAGCACATATCACGGCATTTGATATACCACTCATGAGCTTTTATGAAAGTACAACTAATTAATTTGCTAAAAATAAGGCGGTGGATGGGTCTTGAAACCTGCCTAACTTCGCTCCTACGTAATAACGATAATAATGATGACGGTGGCTATAATAGATCAATACAAAGGTAAGTAAGTAAGTAACTATGAAATTAACTAAGTAACTGAGTACATTTGTAAATGGCAATACGAAGCTTGGTAACATATCATTTTTATAAAATAACATTGAAACACAAAAAAACCACCACAATATACACACAACCACTCCCACACACGCACGCACACACACACATACACACACGCGCATGCGCACACACGTTACAATGTGTATTTACGGGGGAGGGGGGGAGGGAGAGATAGCGGGGACGGGTACTTGAAACTTCGACGGCTCAGTGTTAAAAGGTGATAATATATATACTCTCAAAAGAAGAAACGCAAAAGTAGATTTTGTTTACTCTGGAAAGGTGTATTTAATCGATTAACGGAAAGCAGCTGTATGCGGTCTTGCATTGTCGAGCTGGAATACAACGTTGTCGTTATTCATAATTGATCCTTTGCTGCATTAGGGCAAATATAGCGGGTGTTCTGTGACGACTACAAGTAATAATTACCAAATGTTTGACAGCCATTAGTCGTTGATTAATTAATCAATGTGCTCTAGTGGTGTCGTTAAATAGTTGGAACGATGTGTGGCTGCAAAGTTTCATATCTATATCTTTGTGCCGTTAATTTCCCTTGAATGTAAACCGTTGGTCGGCCAGTGTGTGAAATTGCTGCCCATATCATTTCTTTTTTATGCGTTTTTTTTTTTTTTTTTTTGTGAGAATTGAGAAAAAAGGGGAGACGTTTGATAAAAATAGGCGAAGTGGACATTTATCGGTACATTTCGTAACTTTTCCTCATGTACCGCTCTCATTAGTTAAAATTTCAAATTATACACTCAGATATAATACAAATATTTCGATAGTAAATACTATTACTTCCTGTAAACAAGTCGGGGTATTAACGGTCACGTCTGTCGTGTGTTTTTGTTTTTTTAAACCGAAGTAGGGTAGGCGTAAGACCATCTTCTCTCTCACTAACCACTAACAACTAACAACTAACCCATTGTCCTGGACAGACAGCCCATATAGCTGACGTGTGTGCCCAGGGCAGTGTGCTTGAACCATAATTGGATATAAGCACGTAAATAAGTTGAAATGAAATGAATGAAATGAAATGAAGGGTAGAAATAGAAATATAAAAAACTATTTACATAACAACTACCTCTTTATAAACATTGTTATACTTTAGAAACAAACTGCGAGTGCCCATTGAAACCGATCTTTGCCAAGTATAATACATTAAAAAATAATAATAATTTGGGAGACTCAAAAATTGCACTGGCAAGTCAAAGTGCTGACATGACTCGCCCGAATGGAAAAAAACAAAAAAAACAACAAAAAAAACAAATCCCAAGTGCACACCCTGTACGTATCACGTGACCCACTACAACCGCTATCCACGGTCTTTCAGGTTGATTAAATGTTATTGGTGTATTATCTGGGTGTTTTGATCCAGTACTTATGTGATAAGATTTCTCTTTTAAAAAGTTAACTTTATCGGCAATGGCAACTGATTAGCTAAAAAGAACCTTCACACGACATGACACGTGATACGATTGTCGTGAAACACTATTTTCTATTTGGTGACGACGTGTATATTTATGATCACACGACGACGTGTTCTGTTTCTCGGTCACCTGAATTGAAATCCCCGATAACTGTCAGTGTGAACGTGACCTACCGTGTCACGAGGTATGTGTAGATAAACGGGTTTTACAAGGGAGGTACATTCTTTGGTCCAGTTCATCGAGATAAATAAAACCTCGAGCGCAAACGCAGATGTTTATCTTAACAACGCTATCTGCCTTTAACAAAAAGGTGGCCGTTTGCTTGGAACGAAATTACGGTCAAAATAACGATACAAACATTTATTATTATTTAACGACACCACTAGAGCACATTGATTTATTAATCATCGGCTATTGGATGTTAACCATTTGACACAGTCTTAGAGAGGAAGCAAGCTATATATTATTATTTAACGACATCACTAGAGCACATTGATTTATTAATCATCGGCTATTGGATGTTAAACATTTGACACAGTCTTAGAGAGGAAGCAAACTATATATGTCCATTAGTATCAAGGGATCTTTTATATGCAGCATCTCCCAGACAAGATAGCACATACCACGGTTTTAGGGGGTTTACATCCTTGTTGAAGTAAAACAAAACTCGCCATATTGATTTTATGAAATCGCCACATTCCGAATTTTGTAGCCACATTAAAAAAGAAATCGCCAAATTTAATATAATAATGAAACAAAACTCGCCATTTGTACTTTTATTAGTAACATTTCAAGCATATTCGTGTGAAAACTATTACTTTTTTAACATATCGATTAATAATGTGGGGTTTGTTTGTTTTTTCTGGGTTTTTTTTTTTTTTTTTTTTTTTTTTTTGGGGGGGGGGGGGGGTATAAAAGATATTCTTCCAGGAACGTTTCTAGACAAATTAGTTAAGGTAGGTCGCATGAAAACTATTACTTTTAACATATGAATTAATAAGTATGTTTATTAAAATGTGTGGTTCCAGGAACGGGTCTAGAAAAATTAGGTACTCTCTATGTGCCGCCCCCCCCCCCCCCTACCCTTTTTAGGTAGGGGTCCAATATTCTTTTTTTAGGCCTAGAACAAACCATAGCATGTCATATTTTTATATCACATCACATAAATAGAACATTCATCTAAAAACAATAATACGGTATTGTTGTAGCAGGTGGGACCTCCAGCAGCAACTTGTGCTGTTCTGCCCCTACCGACCGCCCCAGCCCCCACCCCCACCCCACCCCTTCTGACGCTTCACGTTACTAGGTGGGATATCATGTTATACAGACTTTCTTGTAATTAATGAAATCTGTAAACACAACACACAAATAAAGATGTAAAAATTGAAAATTTACTAAAATAACATTGAGTTAAAATAAATTCTCGTTTGTTTGCAACAGCCCGAGAACCGACAGTTAGGTTGATGCCCCCCCCCCCCATTGTGTCTGCACAATATGACTACTCGACCCCCTCCCCCCCCCCCTTTCCATTTGTTCACCGGATAGAAATATATTCATACAGGCGTGTGTTCTGGAAATTATACATGGGGGTGGGGGGGTGGGGGTGGGGGACCTAGACTGGTCTGTTACGTTTCTAGGTGTGGCTTTGTGTCATGCTTACACAAAAAAGTGTATTTAATACAAAGAGAATTGACCGGAGGGGGCATGGGTTCGATCCCCAAAACCACCCCTTTTTATAAAAGTCTATTGTAAAGTCTACATGGTGTGTGTGTGTGGGGGGGGGGGGGGGTATGTGTGTCTAGGCTGGCCAGTCACGTTTCTAGGTGTGGCTTTGAGTTATCCTTCCACAAAAAGTTTACTTAATAAAAAGAGAATTGAGCGGAGGGGGCGATGGGGGGGGGGGGGCAGGGTGTCGATCCCCGAAACCATCTTTTTTTTATAAAAGACTACTGTATACAGCTCACAGTTCAGATTTTAAAATAACTACTATGCGATAGCTTTATGGCAACTAGAAAATCAATACGTGTACTGCACCCCGTGGTTTGACCTCCGCAGTGATTTGATATGAACTGGTACTATATATATAAAACCAACGAACTAATCGCTAGCAGAACGGAGCGACAGAACACAAGAAACAGACTGGACAACTGATGACATGATTAGTTTGAAATAAAAGTGAACTTACATTCGAATTCGTCCTGTTTCAAAATGCCTGATCTGGTTGTGAATTACTTCCTTGTAGTTTTATATGACGTATGTCTTTTTCCTGGAAGAGCAAGTTTCAGTTTACCACTGCGGTATAAGCGAGACATCTCCAGTTCAGCTGTAAACTAGCTCGAGTACTCTGCCGTCAAAGAGCAAGACGGACATGTTACTCGTGATACTGGCGCAACTGTAAACCATATATACAATCTGGTTAAAATTAGCTCTACTGGTCTACCAGTAGATCTAATAGCATTGCGTGGACTCCCATGTCCAGGTGACATTTCGTCTATATATAACAATTTAAATATCGACCAATCACATTTCGCCTTTTATAGCGTTATTCGGGAGCATACAAATTCTAAAGATATCGGGCGACACTATTTATGCAATAGGCGAATGCGTTGGTCTATTTCAACACTAAAAAACAGTGGGGAAAGTGCAGTAATAAACTCTGGATTGTATACTAGTATAAATAGATGTATGGCTATACCGTCACGGGTTTTTTTTTCGTCTTGAAACGAAAGTTTAACATTAAAATTTATATTGAAATTAATTTCCGGCATACTTCGTAATTCACCCGGATCATTTCGTATACCCTCGGCATAATTCCGAATGTTTTCAAATTCTTGTTATATTTATTTATTTATTTATATAGAATATGACAAAATATGTCTGGGATCGATCCCTGTTGGTGGGCCCATTGGGGTATTTCTTATTCCAGCCAGTGCACCACGACTATTATATCAAAGGCCGTGGTATGTGTTATCCTGCCTGGGGGATGGTGCATATAAAATATTCCTTGCTGTTAATGGAAAAGAGTAACCCATGAAGTGGCGACAAAGTTTCCTCTCTCAATATCTGTGTGGTCCTTAACCATATGCCTGACGCCATATAACCGTAAATAAAATGTGTTGAGTGCGTCGTTAAATAAAACATTTCCTTCCTTCCTTCTATATAAATACAGATAAAAATACACCTTTTGGCACCCCCCCCCCCCCACTAGTGAATGTTTTTCCTTCACAAAATATTAACCAATGTGTATGTGTGTGTGTGTGTGTGTGTGTGTGTGTGTGTGTGTGTGTTGTATATATATATATATATATATATATATATATAGAGAGAGAGAGAGAGAGAGAGAGAGAGAGAGAGAGAGAGAGAGAGAGAGAGAGAGAGAGAGAGTGAGTGAGTGAGTGAGTGAGTGTGAGAGAGAGAGAGAGAGAGAGAGAGAGAGAGAGAGAGAGAGAGAGAGAGAGTGAGTGAGTGAGTGAGTGAGTGAGAGAGAGAGAGAGAGAGAGAGAGAGAGAGAGAGAGAGAGAGAGAGAGAGAGAGAGAGAGAGAGAGTGCAATATAAAAATAAAAAGAGTTACATTTATTTGACGAAGGAGCATGTGGACATGATGGTT
The DNA here is from genome assembly GCF_016097555.1 of Gigantopelta aegis. NCBI lineage: Eukaryota > Metazoa > Mollusca > Gastropoda > Neomphalida > Peltospiridae > Gigantopelta > Gigantopelta aegis. The sequence continues at coordinate 60,811 of NW_024533145.1, forward strand.
AGTTGTGCATACAAAAGAACAAGAAGTTCTTCATTTAACTGGAAAAGAAAGTTTATTTCCAGATACAAAATAAAAGTGACAATTTTACATGTATACATATACGTTTATTCTTATTTGTTGTATCCATTAGATACCTTGATCAAAAATACGCTTCAGTGGTATTAATAAGAGAACAAATTTACATATATTATTTTTAACCTTGAGTTAAAAAAAGGTTTAAAATATCGACAACAGATTGAAACCGACGATTGGTTGGTTCACCTAACCAATTATCAAACATGACAATCCAACCAATTCCCGCCACTAGTATGTATTGGTCAGTGTTTGTATAGCTATTTTTGTATACCACCAATACATATCACTGTACGTGGGTCAGTGTATATATATATATCACTACATTTTTATAACACGATACACACCAGTGTACCCAATCATATACATAATGTGTATGTAGGTCAGTCACAGCCTCTATATATTGTGACAAAGTACGTTTACAAAAATTAAAATATATAGAGGTTATTTCATGGGGGGTTTTCGAATATGATTTTCATGTCAACGAGTGATATGGAAAAACATATTTTCACGAATTGCAAAGCAAAGAGTGAAAATAAGGTTTTCACACATCACGATTTAACATAAAAATCGCATTAAAAAACGCATCATGAAATGGTCTATTTATTATAGACATCTTTCCTAGTTTTTTGACAATATCTTTCGCTTTTTAATGTCTTTCGCTAATGCTATCGAAAACACGTAACACCGTGCTATATTTCTTCCGGTTGAACTTTTTTGACAATTTACTGGAACATGGCACTTTCAAAAGAAATACAAAAAAGTATCCTTATTTAATTAATAATTACTTAATAATACTGCTGTGCAAACATACTTGACAAAATGATCCTCAAAATTTTTTATAATAATAATAAAAAATAAATAAAACAAAAAACCGAATAGAATGGAACGGCAAGTTCAGAAAAAGAAAGAAAGAAAGAAATCTTTTATTTAACGACGCACTCAACACATTTTATTTACGGTTATATGGCGTCAGACATATGGTTAAGGACCACACAGATTTTGAGAGGAAACCCGCTGTCGCCACTACATGGGCTACTCTTTCTTATTAGCAGCAAGGAATCTTTTATTTGCGCTTCCCACAGGCAGGATAGCACAAACCATGGCCTTTGTTGAACCAGTTATGGATCACTGGTCGGTGCAAGTGGTTTACACCTACCCATTGAGCCTTGCGGAGCATTTACACAGGGTTCGGAGTCGGTATCTGGATTAAAAATCCCATGCCTCGACTGGGATCCGAACCCAGTCCCTGCCAGCCTATAGACCGATAGCCTAACCACTTCGCCACCGAGGCCGGTATAGTTCAGAAAACTTACACTCAACGACGGGACATTGTGCCATCATTGTTTTGCTTCGTATTCAATATCAGTTTTAGATGTTTTATCGTTCATATCCATTTTTTATAGGTAAAATTATTTAAATTACATTTTTTGTTTTCATATGCGACCAGATGCATTGGTAATTATCAAACTTAAACTCGTAATAAAGTACAAGGGAGATAAGTAATTAATTAATGTTCATAAAAATATAAATGATTTATTTACATATATAGAGATATTAAAATACAATAGTATAATACATATACAATAATTAAATCATACTAGTGCAGTACGTATACGGGAAGTAAAATGTAACAGTGTAATACGAAGAGATAAACGTGACTAGATACATGTACCTAGAGTGTATTGTAATTTCAAAATACCTGTTTAGACTGGTTAGTCGGGATCTGTACAGACTGAACCAAGAGATAAACGTGACTAGATACATGTACCTAGAGTGTATTGTAATTTCAAAATACCTGTTTAGACTGGTTAGTCGGGATCTGTACAGACTGAACCAAGAGATAAACGTGACTAGATACATGTACCTAGAGTGTATTGTAATTTCAAAATACCTGTTTAGACTGGTTAGTCGGGATCTGTACAGACTGAACCAAGAGATAAACGTGACTAGATACATGTACCTAGAGTGTATTGTAATTTCAAAATACCTGTTTAGACTGGTTAGTCGTGATCTGTACAGACTGAACCAAGAGATAAACGTGACTAGATGCATGTACCTAGAGTGTATTGTAATTTCAAAATACCTGTTTAGACTGGTTAGTCGGGATCTGTACAGACTGAACCAAGAGATAAACGTGACTAGATACATGTACCTAGAGTGTATTGTAATTTCAAAATACCTGTTTAGACTGGTTAGTCGGGATCTGTACAGACTGAACCAAGAGATAAACGTGACTAGATACGTGTACCTAGAGTGTATTGTAATTTCAAAATACCTGTTTAGACTGGTTAGTCGTGATCTGTACAGACTGAACCAAGAGATAAACGTGACTAGATGCATGTACCTAGAGTGTATTGTAATTTCAAAATACCTGTTTAGACTGGTTAGTCGTGATCTGTACAGACTGAACCAAGAGATAAACGTGACTAGATACATGTACCTAGAGTGTATTGTAATTTCAAAATACCTGTTTAGACTGGTTAGTCGTGATCTGTACAGACTGAACCAAGAGATAAACGTGACTAGATACATGTACCTAGAGTGTATTGTAATTTCAAAATACCTGTTTAGACTGGTTAGTCGTGATCTGTACAGACTGAACCAAGATATAAACGTGACTAGATACGTGTACCTAGAGTGTATTGTAATTTCAAAATACCTGTTTAGACTGGTTAGTCGTGATCTGTACAGACTGAACCAAGAGATAAACGTGACTAGATACATGTACCTAGAGTGTATTGTAATTTCAAAATACCTGTTTAGACTGGTTAGTCGTGATCTGTACAGACTGAACCAAGAGATAAACGTGACTAGATACATGTACCTAGAGTGTATTGTAATTTCAAAATACCTGTTTAGACTGGTTAGTCGTGATCTGTACAGACTGAACCAAGAGATAAACGTGACTAGATACATGTACCTAGAGTGTATTGTAATTTCAAAATACCTGTTTAGACTGGTTAGTCGTGATCTGTACAGACTGAACCAAGAGATAAACGTGACTAGATACATGTACCTAGAGTGTATTGTAATTTCAAAATACCTGTTTAGACTGGTTAGTCGGGATCTGTACAGACTGAACCAAGAGATAAACGTGACTAGATACATGTACCTAGAGTGTATTGTAATTTCAAAATACCTGTTTAGACTGGTTAGTCGGGATCTGTACAGACTGAACCAAGAGATAAACGTGACTAGATACATGTACCTAGAGTGTATTGTAATTTCAAAATACCTGTTTAGACTGGTTAGTCGGGATCTGTACAGACTGAACCAAGAGATAAACGTGACTAGATACATGTACCTAGAGTGTAATTTCAAAATACCATATTGTAATTTCAAAATACCTGTTTAGACTGGTTAGTCGGGATCTGTACAGACTGAACCAAGAGATAAACGTGACTAGATACGTGTACCTAGAGTGTATTGTAATTTCAAAATACCTGTTTAGACTGGTTAGTCGGGATCTGTACAGACTGAACCAAGAGATAAACGTGACTAGATACATGTACCTAGAGTGTATTGTAATTTCAAAATACCTGTTTAGACTGGTTAGTCGGGATCTGTACAGACTGAACCAAGAGATAAACGTGACTAGATACATGTACCTAGAGTGTATTGTAATTTCAAAATACCTGTTTAGACTGGTTAGTCGGGATCTGTACAGACTGAACCAAGAGATAAACGTGACTAGATACATGTACCTAGAGTGTATTGTAATTTCAAAATACCTGTTTAGACTGGTTAGTCGGGATCTGTACAGACTGAACCAAGAGATAAACGTGACTAGATACATGTACCTAGAGTGTATTGTAATTTCAAAACCTGTTTAGACTGGTTAGTCGGGATCTGTACAGACTGAACCAAGATATAAACGTGACTAGATACATGTACCTAGAGTGTATTGTAATTTCAAAATACCTGTTTAGACTGGTTAGTCGGGATCTGTACAGACTGAACCAAGAGATAAACGTGACTAGATACATGTACCTAGAGTGTATTGTAATTTCAAAATACCTGTTTAGACTGGTTAGTCGGGATCTGTACAGACTGAACCAAGAGATAAACGTGACTAGATACGTGTACCTAGAGTGTATTGTAATTTCAAAATACCTGTTTAGACTGGTTAGTCGGGATCTGTATAGACTGAACCAAGAGATAAACGTGACTAGATACATGTACCTAGAGTGTATTGCAATTTGAAAATACCTGTTTAGACTGGTTAGGCGGGATTCGTATAGACTGAACCAAGATATAAACGTGACTAGATACATGTACCTAGAGTGTATTGTAATTTCAAAATACCTGTTTAGACTGGTTAGTCGGGATCTGTACAGACTGAACCAAGAGATAAACGTGACTAGATACATGTACCTAGAGTGTATTGTAATTTCAAAATACCTGTTTAGACTGGTTAGTCGGGATCTGTACAGACTGAACCAAGAGATAAACGTGACTAGATACATGTACCTAGAGTGTATTGTAATTTCAAAATACCTGTTTAGACTGGTTAGTCGGGATCTGTACAGACTGAACCAAGAGATAAACGTGACTAGATACATGTACCTAGAGTGTATTGTAATTTCAAAATACCTGTTTAGACTGGTTAGTCGGGATCTGTACAGACTGAACCAAGAGATAAACGTGACTAGATACATGTACCTAGAGTGTATTGTAATTTCAAAATACCTGTTTAGACTGGTTAGTCGGGATCTGTACAGACTGAACCAAGAGATAAACGTGACTAGATACATGTACCTAGAGTGTATTGAAATTTCAAAATACCTGTTTAGACTGGTTAGTCGGGATCTGTACAGACTGAACCAAGAGATAAACGTGACTAGATGCATGTACCTAGAGTGTATTGTAATTTCAAAATACCTGTTTAGACTAGTTAGTCAGGATCTGTACAGACTGAACCAAGAGATAAACGTGACTAGATGCATGTACCTAGAGTGTATTGTCATTTCAAAATACCTGTTTAGACTGGTTAGTCGGGATCTGTATAGACTGAGCTAAATTTAGTCCCAATCGGGCTACGCCTTAATGTGCACCTTGCACTAAGCGAAATCCTGTCCTATGTTTTACTGCACAGTAACGTTTATTATAAATAACGTAGCGCAACAAAATGTACACACGCAGTTCTGTAACACGTACACTAGAATTAAACTTGATTACATACCTATAGTTTGTCGTAATTTCAAAATGTCTGGATAGTTAAATATTTCCGTGACTCGTATTAGTTTCGCTTTGTCGGACTCGCGAGGTCGCTCTTGGGTTGCATAGTACAAAAGAAGAGTGTTCCGTGTCAAAGTTCGACGCGGGCACAAATCTCAGTTATCTATCCATTTGGTTGACCAGAAAACCGGAAATATATCCGCGCAAGTAGTCTATTGTTTGACTACAATTATTTCATGACAGACAGTTTTGAAGTGGCAACTATAAGACTAGAGTTGACAGGCGAGAGCATGTAGTTTGCAGACATGTGTAACTTGGTGACATTGAAGACTTTTTTGTGCCAATTCCGGCTCATGCAAATTTAGCAATTTTTTTCTATAAAATGGGTGTACTCCGGCCAGGTTTAGTGGGTGTGTTTGTTTAAACCAATACCCTGGGAGAAAGAGCTGGTTAACTGGGACTGTTCTTTTTGAAGTACTTGGCCCCCAGGCAGGTAAAGGTGCATGAAAAACATGGGCCTTCTGATATTAGTAAAGGTGTTATAGCCATTAACGCTATATGGAAATATGTAGCGTAAATAATTGTCGTCTGGCCAGGCGCACCGGCAAATATTTACGGAGTATAAACAGCTGCGGCTCTGATTGTTTGTAATATGAGACATTAACTATTTGTGCAAATATTATTATCATTGCTAATAAATTGTTATACAGTTGTTATGCAGTATACACAAGAGGTTGAAACCAGTGCAGGGTACACTGACGTAACATACTCCCCCCCCCCCAAAAAAAAAAAAAAAAAAATAAATAATAATAATAATAAAAAAAAAAAAAAGTAACTAAATAAAAAAAAATAAAAAAAATGTAATTACGATTTTCAAAGTCAGGGTTGTTAATAAAAAACATTAATTTAACTCTCATAAATGGTATGTGACACCCCTCCCCCTCCTCACGTTGTTGCACGTAGATGAAATGTGAGGTGACATGCTTCTATTGGCGCACTGATTCGCTGCTTCCAAAGGCGTACTGACTCCCATTATGGGTGAAGGGGGGGGGGGGGGGGGGCAAGTTGGCGTTTGCCCGAAAATGCCTGAATCTGGATAGCAATATTTATTCATATTACCATTATTACCAAGCAGCTATATAGGGTTGCAAACGAATCAGTACGCATTTGTACATGGATTACAACTAATTTTGAGGGTAGAATGATGAAAATACACGGTAAAATTGTCTGAAGTTAGCATATTTTCCCCGAATATCTTTATCATTTATGCCCGAATTAGAGGTTTTGCTCCAGCACTAAAGGGGGGGGGGGGGGGGGGGGGTTTACATGTAGGAAGAGAGCAAGGTTTGTCTTAAGTTTATATTGTTAAATTATTTACTATAGGCAGACATTTGTATAGAGGTACATGTAGCAAGAGAGCAAGGTTTTTCTTAAGTTTGTATTGTTAAATTTGGCCATAAGATGTATAGATGTATCTATGTGTCACTCAACTGATTGTTTTTTTGTTTGTTTTTTTTTATGTTGCTGGTTTTGTTTTCCCATTCCAACCAGTGCACCGCAGCTGGTCAAAGGCTGTGGTATGTGCTTTCCTGTCTGTTCAAAAGTGCATATAAACGATCCCCGCCTTATTGCCTCAGGACAAATGTAGTGGGTTTCCTCTGATGACTGTATGTCAGAATAGACCTCTTTCGCATTGATATTGCGCATGCGCGCGAAGAGTGACGTCCCTTGCCTAATTAGACGGAATCCAGGCTGAAAACAAATTGGGGGCATGAACGACAGTTGTCATGAGCGTTCGTGAGTAGCTTCGTAGGAGCTGTGAATCTCTAGCGACTAACGCACATATTTCGTATCAGATGGTATAATGGCAGCGAAAAACGGTCTACTAAAGTTTACATTGGAATGGTTTAAGACCAAACGCAGAGAAACATTAACTTAGACTAAGTCTCTGGAGCCGCCTGTCGAGGGTTTAACAAAACAAAATTAAAATATTTATACAATAAAATGAACTTAATTTGAATGTATTTGCTACTTTTAACAATTATAATTATAGTTGTATGCACGTGGATTCCTAGTGATGTTTAATTCTCCACATATATCAGTATTTAAAATTTAATAAAAATATGCCTCCCCTTCCGCCTAAAAAACCCAACAAAATTCTTACCTCAGATAGACCTTTATCACAGCTATATTTTTACCTTATCGTTTCATTAAGAAAGACGATCATATAACTACTAATCAATGCTACCTGTCTTATCTACACATTATTTTATTTTATTTTATTTTATTTTATTTTATTTTACTTACTTTACACTCATCTATATGAGACACATACAAATTGATTTGAAATAAATAAGTTTAAAAACATTCTTTATTTATCTTATTTTTATTTATTTATTTATTTATTTTATTTTATTTCTTTCGTTCTTTCTTTCTTTCAAAAGACAACTTTCAAAGTAAAGTTGCTATTGACGTGTTTTTGTTTGATGACTGTTGATGCATACGTCAATTCTGGAGTGTCACCGTAGTACGTTTGCTTAAATGTCAATAAACGTAGCGCCGATACCGTGACTAATTTACAGTTATCAAATTCTGAAAGTATGTGATCTGAAAAATATTTATTTAGTTATTTATTTTATTGGCCTATCTCTTCGTTTTTCTTTCACCATTTTAATTATTTCGGTTTAAGTTCAGGCTTGTCTGTCGTCCGAGGCTTTATACTTCATATGTTTCCTTCTAACATTCAAACGAAGTACCTTTTGACTGTGCATAGTAAACCCTCTTGAGTTTATAATAAATGAACCATTCTGAGTGTGTAGCCACATTATCAGGTTGTCGGCTAGTTTAATCTCTTATAAATAACCCTTACATGTTTCTTAGGCTACATATTCTTGCTTCAAATACAAATATTTGTATATGCAATACAGTTACATTTCTGGCCATTCTCGGGTCGGAAGCAACCGAGAGGCCGGGGCGGGGGATTGTACCTCAACTTTTAACTACTTTGTAAAAAAAACCCACCCCCACCCCCAATATCGTTCCTGATTCTAATATTTTTAGTAGCTCAAATTCCATACGTATCACTTAATTTTTCTTCAAAATACTGAATTTGTTTTTTAATAATTCGCTAAAACGAAATTCCGACAAAAATCGAGAATGTAGTTATCCGTATGATGCTTTATAAATATTTAAATCAAGTTAAATACGATAAATATCTGCATACATATATACACGCGCGCGCACACACACACATTATCATTTCAGCCCATATCCGATATTTACAGTATACGAATCAGAACCGATGGCGTTAACAACAACAACAACAACAAACAAATTCGTGATAGCAATAATACGCAAACGTCTGCAATAAGTATTTGTTGGATATTTACAGAAGTTTTGGATTCCTATTGATACAATAATTAATAATAGAGCTAATTCACGTTCCTATTGTGTGGCCTCCCATTGTCAATGTCCCCCAATTTGTAGACAGAGCTATTTCTACGAGATCTCGCGTCAGTTCACGATTAGCGTCCACCAGTTGCCCCGCTACGCGCACATGCGCAGTGGAATGTGAAAGAGGTCTATTACCAAATGTCTGATATTCAATAGCCAACCCCTGCAATTAAGAAAATGACCACAGCAAATAATTTGCCGGGAAAACTAGTGTACACGGCAATTCTACCGTTAACATGTTTGCAACTCTGGATTGTAAGTAAATCTGAATGTTGAGTGCTATTTATTTTGTTTGTTTTATTTATGAATACCAATGGCGGTATTCGTCGACTAAAACTGACGTCACAGTTAACACGCAAATGACACGTGCACGATCAGGAACAATGGGGTTGTAAGTGGGTAAGCCCAATTAAATCGGTAATGTTTGTTTGTGTTGTTGTTTTTCTTGCATTAGGCCAATCGGCACCAGAAAAGGGTAGCATAATTTGCCAATATAAATGGCTGAGAAAATTTGAACTATCTCTCTCTCTCTCTCTCTCTCTCTCTCTCTCTCTCTCTCTCTCTCTCTCTGTGTGTGTGTGTGTGCGCGCGTGTGTGTGTGTGTGTGTGTGTGTGTGAAATACTGCTCACTCGATGCGCGGTAGGTCTGGGATCAATCCGTCGGTGGGCCTGTTGGGCTAGTTCTCGTTCCAGTCAGTGCAACACGCCTGGTATAACAAAGGCCATGGTATGTGCTATCATGTATGTGTGATAATGCATATAAAAGATCCCTTACTACTAATGGGACAATTTAGCAGGTTTCCTCTCTAAGACTATATGTTAAAATTACCAAATGTTTGACATCCAATAGCTGATGGTTAATCTATGAATGTGCTCTAGTGGTGTCGTTAAATTAACAACATTAACTTCATAATCTTTCAGAGGAAATTTGCTACAATTTTTTCATTCGTAGCAAATAGCATTAAAATGAAACTGAAATATGCTTAATGCTTAAGTAAATAAACACTAAATTCACAAATAATAGTTACTTACCGATATTAGCCGTTCACAACAAAATGTTGAGTTGACGCGAGGAGATTGAATACTATTTTAAAACGAGCACGTTGTATTTAGACTGGTGTCTTCTTTGAGAGTGACTCTGGGCGGTATATCGGGGTAACTTAAACACGCTGTTGGAAACTACCCATGACGACACGTAAACAGATCATGACATTAGTGGCACTGTGTCGTGTGACATGACTATTCTTTACAAACTGCCTGTATGCACTATGCTATGAGTTCATTGTTATGATACAAAGCTGAAAGCCTATCAGGGCTGATGTATAGACACGTTGATTCACAGGCTAGAACTCGTCAGTATATTACATGGAACACCACGACTCTACCCGTATGTTACAGCAGTTTTTTTAACTGGTTCTGCATGACTGCATACTTACACGGTGCGGTGTACCAACTCATATATACAGTTTGTTATATGAAGTATTAGAAAACACTTATAGAAAAAAGTTGCAATATAAATCTGTAAAAATAAAATAGTTATTTTCTTCAAAACCCCCCCAAAAAAACAACAACAAACAACCGAAACAACCTGAAACTAAATGTTATTAAATAGTTTCGCTTCATTTTCCATTACATTACTAATCAGCTGCAACATTATTGAGGGAGTTAGCAGCGTTAAAAAGAACACTAACAGCAAGGGCTGCGAAGCAGGCGGCCGCAGAGGTCATGTCCACTTGTCCCTGTTACTCTGTTCAGAAGACTTGAAATGGCGTATTTTAACGCCTAAAATTCAACATGTTCTCGGGGAAACATGTTTCCTCCCCCCAAAAAAAACCCTCCCCCCCCCCCCAAAAAAAAAAACCCACCCCAACGGTTCGGGCCCACAAATAAATGTATTTCCATCCAGACATTCGCCCCATCCCCGCTCCCATTTTCAAACACACTCCATGGGGCCTGTGTAACCATCTTGAAAAGTACACTTATCCTCCCTCACCAACTACATGTTGTTTATATATTCGTCTGTCGCTTCATAACACGACTCAAAGACAGTGTGGGTGTCCTGCCCAGGATGGCTTTTGACCGAATTATTACGAAAATGCCCGAAACTGAATAACAATATTTATTCATATTAGCATTACTACCAAGCAGCTATATAGGGTTGCAAACGAATCACTGGGCATTTTTACGTGGATTACAGGTAATTTTGAGGGCAGAATGATGAAAATACATGGTACAAATATCTCAGGTTAGCACATTTCGCCTGAATATCTGTATCATGTTTGCCCGAATTTGAGGTTTTGATCTAGCAATGGGGGGGGGGGGGGGGGGGGGGGGCAAAGTTGTCTCGTAGGCTAATGGCTGATTTTATCAGTTTTATTTTTTAAAACGTTAACATTATCGGCAATAAGAATTGATTTGGTCCATTGGAACCTGTTATGTTTTTATCAGGTATATTTAATCGATGTACATTTTGTTAATATAACTATCGTGTGTGTGTGTGTGTGTGTGTGTGTGTGTGTGTGTGTTTGCTTAAAAGGACATTCCCGAGTTTGCTGCAGTGTTTAAGATGTTATTGGCTAACATAGACTGTTTAACGATTGTAATTGCATATCAAATATATTTTTCTGCATAAAATATTAGTGGCTGTATATTAAACGTGTTTCTGATCGTTCTAATATTTTTACTAGGTTAAATTTCATTTTATTTCCTAAAATATATTTTTTCGTTCGTACGAAATTATTTGAAGAAAAAATCCAGTTCGGGCTTCTTACAAATATTAAGACGACCAGAAACACATTGAATATACAAACATTGATATTCTAAACAAGAAAATATATTTAATATGTAAGTTTAATCGTAGAACTATTTTATTTTTCGGAAACATCTTACAATGTAGCAAACTCGGGAATGTCCCTTTAAAGCAATAACAGAATTGAATTGATTCATGTTGTGATACGTGTGTTATTGAATACCTCGCGCTAAACTGAAACCTTTGTTATTGGATTCGTCTACATAACAGTCATTGTACAAGTGCGTGACTAGTAATTCGATCAGTGAGCCGAATTGTGATGTAGAATAGCAGGTCGTAACAGGCGGTGTGTGACTAGTAATTCGATCAGTGAGCCGAATTGTGAAGTAGAATAGCAGGTCGTAACAGGCGGTGTGTGACTAGTAATTCGATCAGTGAACCGAGTTGTGAAGTAGAATAGCAGGTTGTAACAGGCGGTGTGTGACGGTTGGGGGGTTGAGGGAGTCAAAAGCACCTGCTCTTTTCAACATATATTTTCAGGCAAAACATGACCTGTCCCCTCTAAAGACATCCCTGGCCACAGTCTAGACCTCGTTGCTTTACAATGTCCTGCCTACAGGGTTGAAAATTAACATAACTCTGGTTGCCAGCAGGGCCAGCTGAAGAAAAATCATACTGGCCCTTCTCAAATTCAACTAACCCTCCAATTACAACACTGAACATTAACTACGCTGTTAAATAATAACTATGTGTTCACAGTATATAATCCATTTGCGTCAAATTGAAACCGACAATAAATAAATTAATACAGTTAAAATGCAAGTAAAAATGTTATTAAGTTTTAAACCTATAACTACTCAAATAACATTTTTGAAAAAGGAATCCAGTATAAATAAACATGTTTCCTTACAACTTACAATTAAATTAAGAGATTAAAGGTAGTAAACAAGTATGGGAGTGGTAGTCCTCTTTGTGGCGATGCAAGAGGAATGAAATTTCCAATAAATGAGTGGCTGTATTCCTATAGACGAGGCACTAGACAGTGATCCATGAGATCATCCATTAGTTTGCCAAATGCCCAACCGAATCTGCACTGTGCAGAGACACGGCCCTGATCAAAAGTTTTTTTCATTCAGATTACCCTAAAGCATCTATCAGAAAAGATTTAATCTATGCAGTTTAATGGTATTTTGTAAACAATTTTCTTTTTCATTTACACAGAATTTCCCCCCCTATACATGTTTCTTGGGATAGGGTGGGTTTAAAATTTAATAAATTACCGTAATACCTACCAGCCTGTTGACCGATGGCCTAACCACGACGCCACCGAGGCCGGTCAACTGGTATATCAAAGGCTGTGGTATGTGTTATCCTGTCTGGTATTGTGCATATGAAAGATCCATTGCTACTAACTGAAAACATGCAGCGGGTTTTCTCTCTAAGAGTGTCACAGGTGGACGAGAGACTGACAATCAGTAAGACATTGTCCAAGAAAGTCAAACAACAAAACATTTTAAACAAATTTATGTACAAAACATGAATATACAAAATGATGATGTCACCCCAACACAACACTACCCCAACCTTAAATTAACCACCACCCCACACCACACCAGCCCCCACCCACCCCAAAAAACAACAACAAACAAACAAACGAAAAAAATAAAAAACACCAACAAAAAAACTGTTCCAGTGTTCATGGTCTGCCAGTTTGATCCAACTAGCTTCTAGTCAATGTCCGAGCCTTAGTAAAACCATCATTTTAAATCAGTTCAATTTGTATTAGTATTAACTCATCTGAAATTCAATGTCATCGCGAACAGTCAATCAATACCTTGATGACGACCAGACACTAGCACATCTTCATTGATTGGCTGTTGACATCGCTTGCAGACATCCTAACAACAGTCCGCCACCACGCTAGTCTGCTGACATCTCTTGCAGACATCCTAACAACAGTCCGCCACCACGCTTGTCTGTAGACATCTCTTGCAGACATCCTAACAACAGTCCGCCACCACGCTAGTCTGTAGACATCTCTTGCAGACATCCCGACAACAGTCCGCCACCACGCTAGTCTGTAGACATCTCTAGCAGACATCCCGACAACAGTCCGCCACCACGCTAGTCTGTAGACATCTCTTGCAGACATCCCGACAACAGTCCGCCACCACGCTAGTCTGTAGACATCTCTTGCAGACATCCCGACAACAGTCCGCCACCACGCTAGTCTGTAGACATCTCTTGCAGACATCCCAACAACAGTCCGCCACCACGCTAGTCTGTATACATCTCTTGCAGACATCCCAACAACAGTCCGCCACCACGCTTGTCTGTAGACATCTCTTGCAGACATCCCAACAACAGTCCTCCACCACGCTAGTCTGTAGACATCTCTTGCAGACATCCCAACAACAGTCCGCCACCACGCTAGTCTGTACACAACTCTTGCAGACATCCTAACAACACATACCATGTTTACTCCTGGCGCACAACAACACAAATTACGCTTAACCCTCTAATACGGTCAGTTACACATTTATTCATTTCAACTTATTTTTGTGTTTATATCCAATTAAGGTTCAAGCACGCTGTCCTGGGCACACACCTCAGTTATCTGGGCCGTCTGTCCAGTGCAGTGGGTTAGTTGGTTAGTGATTAGTAAGAGAGAAGATGGTGTAGTGACCTTACACCTACCCAATGAACCCAAATTAACAACCCTATTAATAATCACCACAAACAAATTACAAATAACTGCATTTGAGTATTGGGGGAAAATATAGCCAAACTATCTGTTCAAAAGATTAAACTACAAACCTCCTAAGAGCCGTTTTCCCAGCCAACTTTCCTGCTGGAAACCTTCTTGACAAATGCACTGATGAACAGACAGGTGACGTTTACCTTTCCCACAGCCTGCATGCGTTTTACCTGCAGCTTACTTTCCAACTGAAGAAACTCAAAATACTGCTCATAAGAAAGTTATGACACAATGCTTTTACAATTTACCCAGTATATTCATGTTCTACCAGATATGACAAAATATCGGGGACATTTATGGTATAAACCCCCCTAACATCATACAATACATAAAACTAATCTTTTCAGTGTCAAAGAGTGTACGTCAAAATTGGCATCCAATGGCCGATGAATACAAGTGCTGTGAGCTGATTAATTTACATTTAATTTGCAAAGTTATATCACATACTTTGATTACATTGGATACACTCCTCATTATATTACTTTATATTATTATATTATATTATATTATATTATTATGTTATGTTATGTTATGTTATGTTATGTTATGTTATGTTATGTTATGTTATGTTATGTTATGTTATGTTATGTTATGTTATGTTACATTACATTACATTGGATTACATTAGATTACATTACATTACATTACATTACATTAGATTAGATTAGATTAGATTAGATTAGATTAGATTAGATTAGATTATGTTATATTATGTTATATTATATTATGTTACATTATGTTACATTAGATTAGATTAGATTAGATTATGTTAGATTATGTTAGATTATATTGCATTACATTACATTACATTACATTACATTACATTACATTACATTACATTATATTATATTATATTATACAGTGAAACTCCTCTAAATCGGACACCCTCGGGGCCAATACATGGCAGATATATAAATATTTCAAACACATTCATCTCAAAAGTATTACTTTTTAATATATCAATTAAATACTTGTTGTTTGTTTATTTGTTTGTTGTTGTAGATCGGTTGGGGGGGGGGGGGGGGTTGTGTTGTCTTTTTTGTTGTTGTTTTTAATGTGTGTATCCAGGAATCTGCCTGCTTTTTTTCAATTGCATTCTCCCTTTATAGGTCCACTTAAAATGCTATGTATCTACGCTTTCAAACTACACAAATTGATGCATCCAAAGAATGATTATGATCGGCTCTTTTTTTTTTTAGGTAAGGTCGAATTGATGGAAAGATACAAGTTTTACTTTTAGGCCTAAAACAAAACATGTCATTCCATATTTTTATATTTATTACATCAAAATTATGGATCTTAAAACAATAATACTCTATTAGTTTATACCGGCCTCGGTGGCGTCGTGGCAGGCCATCGGTCTACAGGCTGGTAGGTACTGGGTTCGGATCCCAGTCGAGGCATGGGATTTTTAATCCAGATACCGACTCCAAACCCTGAGTGAGTGCTCCGCAAGGCTCAATGGGTAGGTGTAAACCACTTGCACCGACCAGTGATCCATAACTGGTTCAACAAAGGCCATGGTTTGTGCTATCCTGCCTGTGGGAAGCGCAAATAAAAGATCCCTTGCTGCCTGTCGTAAAAGAGTAGCCTATGTGGCGACAGCGGGTTTCCTCTAAAAACAGTGTCAGAATGACCATATGTTTGACGTCCAATAGCCGATGATAAGATTAAAAATCAATGTGCTCTAGTGGCGTCGTTAAATAAAACAAACTTTTACTATTAGTTTATTGTAAGCAATATACAATATATTTAAGAATTGAACGTGAACAATTTTCAGTTTCATGCTAGTAATAAACGAAAAACCGCTGTACACACTGTACACACTGTACACACTGTGTGAATGGCGTAGCGCGTTAGCATTAAAACATTTTTCTTCTGACTAAGCACGGCACTTGCTTAAAACTGCATGGTGCAACTCCTTTTTTATGTTAACACTTTTTATGTGGGGGTTTTTACGGTTCGGAGGGTATAAATTTATTTGTAATCTGGCTTAGTAAACTGAGCATTCTGGACTGTAGTCGAGCCCTGTCATGTCTGAATGATAGCATGTCCACGAGGCAAGTAGCGAGATGCCAGGAGTGAGCCATTCCGTCATACATTAACTGCACGTGTGTTTCCATACCACTGACACAGTGAATGGGCTACCCCTCTCAGACGCAGTGTCCATGTGGCCGTTAACTTCTTGAGACTAGTATATATCGTATATATGTCCTAAAGGGAAGTCGCAGACGCAGTGTCCATGTGGCCGTTAACGTCTTGAGACTAGTATATATCGTGTATATGCCCCAAAGGCAAGTCGCAGACGCAGTGTCCATGTGGCCGTTAACTTCTTGAGACTAGTATATATCGTGTATATGTCCCAAAGGCAAGTCGCAGACGCAGTGTCCATGTCGCCGTTAACTTCTTGAGACTAGTATATATCGTGTATATGCCCTAAAGGGAAGCCGCAGACGCAGTGTTCATGTGGCCGTTAACGTCTTGAGACTAGTATATATCGTGTATATGTCCTAAAGGCAAGCCGCAGACGCAGTGTCCATGTGACCGTTAACTTCTTGAGACTAGTATATATCGTGTATATGTCCTAAAGGCAAGCCGCAGACGCAGTGTCCATGTGGCCGTTAACTTCTTGAGACTAGTATATATCGTGTATATGTCCTAAAGACAAGCCGCAGACGCAGTGTCCATGTGGCCGTTAACTTCTTGAGGCTAGTATATATCGTGTATATGCCCTAAAGGCAAACCGCAGACGCTGTGTCCATGTGGCCGTTAACTTCTTGAGACTAGTATACATCGTGTATATGTCCTAAAGACAAGCCGCAGACGCAGTGTCCATGTGACCGTTAACTTCTTGAGACTAGTATATATCGTGTATATGTCCTAAAGGCAAACCGCAGACGCAGTGTCCATGTGACCGTTAACTTCTTGAGACTAGTATATATCGTGTATATGTCCTAAAGGCAAGCCGCAGACGCAGTGTCCATGTGGCCGTTAACTTCTTGAGACTAGTATATATCGTGTATATGTCCTAAAGGCAAGCCGCAGACGCAGTGTCCATGTGGCCGTTAACTTCTTGAGACTAGTATATATCGTGTATATGTCCTAAAGACAAGCCGCAGGCGCAGTGTCCATGTGACCGTTAACTTCTTGAGACTAGTATATATCGTGTATATGCCCTAAAGGGAAGCCGCAGACGCAGTGTCCATGTGGCCGTTAACGTCTTGAGACT
Source organism: Gigantopelta aegis (assembly GCF_016097555.1). Lineage (NCBI taxonomy): Eukaryota > Metazoa > Mollusca > Gastropoda > Neomphalida > Peltospiridae > Gigantopelta > Gigantopelta aegis. Next base: position 78,253 of record NW_024533145.1, read on the forward strand.
AGTATATATCGTGTATATGTCCTAAAGGCAAGCCGCAGACGCAGTGTCCATGTGACCGTTAACTTCTTGAGACTAGTATATATCGTGTATATGTCCTAAAGGCAAGCCGCAGACGCAGTGTCAGTGTGACCGTTAACTTCTTGAGACTAGTATACATCGTGTATATGTCCTAAAGACAAGCCGCAGACGCAGTGTCCATGTGACCGTTAACTTCTTGAGACTAGTATATATCGTGTATATGTCCTAAAGGCAAGCTGCAGACCCAGTGTCCATGTGGCCGTTAACTTCTTGAGACTAGTATATATCGTGTATATGTCCTAAAGGCAAGCCGCAGACGCAGTGTCGATGTGACCGTTAACTTCCTGAGACTAGTATATATCGTGTATGGGTCAATATAAAAATTGGTAACATTTTGTGTCCCGGCTCTAAATTATATTATAAAATGTATATATTTCCCAATTTTTTAATAGAATATTACTTTGACATCTATACACAAAACCACAAATATTTGTTTTTAAAAAATCAGTATTTTATTTCAGAAATTATGCCGATATCTCATGTCCCTTGCTAGGGGTGAAGTTATATAAAGTTTAATATTGTGTCAAAAATAATAATATTCTTGAACTTTTTCTGCATAAATGTAATCATGAGATATTAAGTAACAATACTGTTCTATTATACTTTATTTTTGATAATTATATTTTACAATTTTTTTTACTAAATATGTGTGTCCCTTATATATATGTCCATACTGTTACCTCCATCATAAAATGTTCATAATTGGAGCTCCATGAACTTGGTCTTGTTGTACTTTCTACCTTCTGTCTTATCATTTGAATGTGGACTTAAATCAGAAACTTGTACCAGTAGACACAACATTTTGAACAAGTAAGTATATTTCTTTGCATACAAATTTTGAGCATCCATACTGTTACTGTATTTGCATATGCCAAAATGAGAAATTATATTTTAAAATATTTAAGGAAATTATATTGTCTAAGTGCACACCATCTACCAACGAGGCATTCTACATTTATACCTTGTGTACATAATTGCTAAAATATTGTAAAATTGTCCTAACTGTTATAGTCCATACTGTTGCTTCACCCCTTGCAAGGGACATGAGATTTCGGCATAATTTCTTAAATAAAATACTGATTTTTAAAAATTAATATACGAAATATAGTACAAATATATCTGGCTTTGACATATTGATGTCGAAGTAATATTCTGTGAAAAATTGGGAAATAATATAATTTAGAACCGGCACCCAAAATGTTACCAATTTTGATATTGACCCGTATATGTCCTAAAGGTAAGCCGCAGACACATCAGTTGGACCGCACGCACGCGCCGCATCCAATCTATATGAGCTTTCATTCATTTCAACTTAATTCCGGGCTTATATCCAATTAAGGTTCAAGCACGCTGTCCTGTAAACACACCTCAGCAATCTGGTCTGTCTGTCCAGAGCAGTGGGTTGGTTGTTAGTTGTCAGTGCTTAGTGAGATAAGAGAGGGTGTAGTGGCCTTACACATAACCATTGAGTCGTTAAAACGCGGTCTGGGAGACAGCCGGTACCGGGCTGCGAACCCCGTATCTACCAACCTTATGCCCGATGGCAAGGGGAGGGAACTCTATTTACGTGTCCATATTCCGATGGCTGAACCACGACATCACCGAGTCTTTGGTGTAGCTGATAATGACATCAGCTTTGAGGCTCAATCGGGAGGTGTAAGACCACGTGATATACCAACTTATCATTCACTAACCATCAATCCTAGATAGTGAGATTTATAAGCCCAGGTGCCTAATTCACAAAGCTCTCTTAGGCTCTGCTGGACAACAAAGCATCATTTTAGCTGGAGCTCCACGCGGTAAGACGTGTTTGTTTCGCTTGTGCACACTGCACGTGCTTTCGTGTGCTCGACTTGGGGGTCCTTCATTTCGTTGTTTTTGTCAGCGAAATGAAGTTTTCTACTGGGATGTATGCGGCCATTGAACTGATTGAACGCTGGAACGCTTCTCGTTTCGACAGCCTGCACCACCAGGTTGGATTCTTTTTTAGCGAGATTCCTTGCCTCCACGTCATTTCTCCGTCTGACTGTCGGACTTGTTTTTTCTGTCACTTGTATGACAGCCATTCTGCAGAACGCCACGGTTGTTTGCGTTTAGTCTCTACATGTCCGAGCCTGTCCTAGCAGTACTGGAAGATTGACCGCCCCACTCTAAGAAGAAATAGGAAGCGGGGTCGGCCCCTACTACTCTTTTTCTAGACTTTATCTTGCTTTATAGTGATACCATCTCGTATCCTCCGGAGTCGGGCCCGTCCGCACCACTATACCAACACATGACGACTGGACTATACCCTAGTCTGATACTCTCTCTCGTTCAGACGGATCCAGCTTCTCACGATCTGCATTTCAGCACAGCACCACACCTTCAACGTCTATCGACTGTCAATCTAGGGGTTTTCTTGACGGGATGCAACCCATCTCGTCCCTTTAAGCTGTGCACCCAAACGGCCTTAACGAGGCCACTCGCGTGGACATATCGATCGGACTTTAAACTTTTAGATCTGCGTTCAAAATTTTATGTCGAAATTACTTTTTTTTTTAATATTATTAAAAAGTCCGATCCTCTCTTCTTTCTCTTATTTAATTTTGGACTGTCCTTCTAAAATGCTCCAAATTATATAAATATTCGGCCGAGCAGTCAATTCTTTTTTATTTTTGGCTTGTAACCTTTTTATTTTTTTAAATTTAATCTATTAACTTCTTTACTAATTGCTATTTTGAAAATTCTGCCCATTTTCAGCCCCCCCCCCCCCCCCCCCCCCCCTTTCCATCCCGAGTCAGGCCACCGATCTTATCGGAGGTCGGACTCGGGATGGGCGTGTTCGAAACCCTAGTGGTATATGGGCACGTTAAACTAGTTATCATCATCATCTTAGCAAGTCTTTTAAGCATTGCACTGCGAGATCGCAAAGTTGCGAAACTTTAGTGAATTAGGCCCCAGGACAGCGCAGGTGTGTGAGGAGAGATGTCTAGATTGTGGCGAGCGAAGTTAATCTTTAGAGGCGGTTGAGTCATATAAGATAAATAGGGAAAAAAATGGAGAATTTTTTTGTTTCAGCTCAGGGTGGAGGTGGGTCGATGTGCCTGACAGCGTACGGAAATGCACGTTGTGTTGTGGTCCTATATAAATAAGATTAAAATGTCTCTCTCCCTACCCCCTGCCCAACTAGAGACTGGCCTTCCCATTAGATGTTGCCTACCCCCTGCCCAACTAAAGACTAGCCTTCCCATTAGATGTTGCCTACCCCCTGCCCAACTAAAGACTAGCCTTCCCATTAGATGTTGCCTACCCCCTGCCCAACTAAAGACTAGCCTTCCCATTAGATGTTGCCTACCCCCTGCCCAACTAAAGACTAGCCTTCCCATTAGAGGTTGCCCACCCCCCACCCAACTAAAGACTAGCCTTCCCATTAGAGGTTGTGCCCCCCTCCCCCCCCGCCCCCCCCCCCCCCGGCACTCCAGATAACGTTCCTACAGGTCTGTTCTCTGATTGTTTTTCCTCGTACCAACCATGCCCCACTACAGGTATATCAAAGGCTAGCTCGAGTCACCTCCAGCCCTCCCCATATTGATATTGATATCATAGGTATCAATATCAATTAGGGGAAAGAAAGAAGTGTTTTATTTAACGACGCACTCAACACATTTTATTTACGGTTATATGGCGTCAGACATATGGTTAAGGACCACACAGAGGAAACCCGCTGTCGCCACATAGGCTACTCTTTTACGACAGGCAGCAAGGGATCTTTTATTTTCTCTTCCCACAGGCAGGATAGCACAAACCATGGCCTTTGTTGAACCAGTTATGGATCACTGGTCGGTGCAAGTGGTTTCCACCTACCCACTGAGCCTTGCGGAGCGCTCACTCAGGGTTTGGAGTCGGTATCTGGATTAAAAATCCCATGCCTCGACTGGGATCCGAACCCAGTACCTACCAGCCTGTAGACCGATGGCCTGCCACGACGCCACTGAGGCCGGTCAATTAGGGGAGGACTGGAGGTGATTCGAGCTAATCAAAGGCCGGGGTCTGTCTATGACGGATATATCAAAGACCGTGGTATGTGCTGTCCAGTCTGTGTGAAAATATACATATAAAATATCCCATGCTGCTAGTATATCAAAGACCGTGGTATGTGCTGTCCAGTCTGTGTGAAAAGTACATATAAAATATCCCCTGCTGCTAGTATATTAATGACCGTGGTATGTGCTGTCCAGTCTGTGTGAACAAGTACATATAAAATATCCCATGTTTTGCTAGTGTATCAAAGACCGTGGTATGTGCTGTCCAGTCTATGTGAACAAGTACATATAAAATATCCCATGCTGCTAGTATATCAAATACCGTGGTATGTGCTGTCCAGTCTGTGTGAACAAGTACATATAAATTATCCCATGTTGCTAGTATATCAAAGACCGTGGTATGTATTTTCCTCTCTGTGAGAAAAGTGTAGCGAGTTTCCTACGTGTCACAACTGATATTACCAAATGTTTGACATCCAGTAGCCGATGATTCACAAATCAATGTAATCTAGTGGCAGGGGCATAGGTACGTGCCAAACAGTGGGACACACACACACACACACACACACACACACACACACACACACACACACACACACAGCTGTACTTATTCCAATGAGCTCTGTCCTGTGCTAGTTTTCATTTAGTAAACTAGTCTGGGAGTGGCAGTCATCTTTGTGCAAGAAGGATGAAATCTCCAGTAAAGGAGGAAATCTCGTGCCTCGGGTGTGGCTGTCTTCATACAGACGAGACAATAATTAGAATCATGAAATCAACCATTATTGTTTGCCAATATTTGCATACATACATACATACACACAAACACACCGTACGTTTTCGACTTCCTATAAAAGAGTTTCAAGAATTTAAAAATGAAATCTGCTCATCGGTTTGCCATGGGATACCCTCCATCGTGGTTCAAACAAAATGTTTTGGGTGATACAATAGCGAGGTTTCGTATTCCACACGAATGTAATTTCATTTATGATCATATTTGCGAATCATGTTTTATATCAGTTTTTAGCATTAGTTAGTATATAGTCATATACCGTATCATCAGTTCCCTTTTGATGCAAACGGACTATATATAATGCGCTTGTGCGCGCGCGCGTATGTGTGTGTGTGTATGTGTGTGTGTGTGTGTGTGTGAGAGAGAGAGAGAGAGAGAGATGGGGAGAGAGAGAGAGAGAGAGAGAGAGAGAGAGAGAGAGAGAGAGAGAGAGAAGAGAGAGAGAGAGAGAGTTTCCAACTGCTGTTAACTTTTTCACTAGTTTATTAAGCCAATCTACAACAAAATAATAAGAAAAAAAAAAAATAATAATAATATAATATAAAAAACACACAACAACGAACAAAAACAAGGCAAACAAAAACCTACACATTGTGACTTTACATTTAGTATTCTTAAAATAACCATAATTACGACATATAAGAATGATTGTATCATTAATACATTATATTTATCGTCAACATCCCTAACTGGGTTATGCTTCCAACTCCGTTTTCTCGTGCACAATACGCGCAATCAACATTCGATTTGTTGTCGTCTGCTTGTCGTTTATTTGTGAGGTTTTTTCTTCAAAGTTCGTGAACATTTTCATTAACAATAAAGTTCAGACAAGTAAGTATCTCAATACAAAACTCAAACATTTACAAACCTTTAAAACCATTAATTTGTGCAAGTCGTTTTTGTTTATTCCATAAAATTACCGATATCGGGCCCACATGACTCGTAGAAATCGACTTAAAATGGAGGAGGATGAATTATCATTCGGTGCCTGTCACATGACCTCACATGTGCCAGATCAACAAGGCCAAATCATTTTTAATTTTTAAGCCACCTGTTGTTAGAATTTGTTTTCAATTACTACATTCGATCTGCAAAAGGTATGCTACATTTTTGTGCCTCTACTGTAGTGACAATCCATTCATAACAATTGTAAATAATGTTGTGTGTAATAATTGTGTTAATTAAGAATCAATTCATTAAAAAAGTTATATTTTACAAACTATTCTCTGGTATGAACGTAATGTTTCTCCGTATTGACATCCCGGTAGTGTTAGCGATGGGCGTTGGTAAAACGCGGACCAGACCCAGAACGTATGCAAACTGAATTTTTCCTTTTTTAAAAAAATATCAAAGTATTCGTCAATTGAGCGTAGTTAAGAAAACACATGTTTTTCATGTAATGGCCTTAAAAATGAAAAACGACGAACCCGCACAATTGCGGACGATACGTTTTGCAAATAACGCATGCGCCTGAACGCAGTTACAAACGTTGCACTCTTTCTTGTTTACTGGAAGGTGCTTCACTTTTGTTTACTAGAATGGATTTGTTTTTTTTTTTTTTTTACGTCCACATTGTTGAATTCTCATGTTAACTGACTGCAATCTATTTTGTTTCACGCATCATTTCACGAATCATAGCTGCAAAATGTAAGATGGTATTTCCGTAAATATCGTATTCGTGTTTTTTTTGTCGTTAGGTGAACGCAGGATGGGACGTTGATGGTATATAAGAAAGAAATGTTTTATTTAAAGACGCACTCAACACATTTTTTTTACGGTTATATGGCGTCAGACATATGGTTAAGGACCACACAGATTTTGAGAGGAAACCCGCTGTCGCCACTTCATGGGCTACTCTTTCCGATTAGCAGCAAGGGATCTTTTATTTGCACTTCCCACAGGCAGGATAGCACAAACCATGGCTTTTGTTGAACCAGTTATGGATCACTGGTCGGTGCAAGTGGTTTTACACCTACCCATTGAGCCTTGCGGAGGACTCACTCAGGGTTTGGAGTCGGTATCTGGATTTAAAAATCCCATGCCTCGACTGGGATCCGAACCCAGTACCTACCAGCCTGTTGACCGATGGCCTAACCACGACGCGACCAAGGCCGGTTTGATGGTATATGAACAAAAGCACAAGATAAAATTTAAACATCAAACAAAATGTGTTCAATTTTAAATTTAAACATTACACGCACAAAAACTAAAATTTTCAAATTATAGTAACCAAAGAAAGAAAGAAAGAAATGTTTTTATTTAACGACGCACTCAACATTTTCTTTACGGTAATGTGTGTGGGCGTCAGACATATGGTTAAGGACCACACAGATTTCAGAGGAAACCCGCTGTCGCCACTACATGGGCTTCTCTTTCCGATTAGCAGCAAGGGATCTTTTTTTTTGCGCTTCCCACAGGCAGGATAGCACAAACCATGGCCTTTGTTGAACCAGTTATGGATCACTGGTCGGGGCAAGTGGTTTACACCTACCTATTGAACCTTGCGGAGCACTCACTCAGGGTTTAGAGTCGGTATCCTGGATTAATAATCCCATGCCTCGACTGGGATCCGAACCCAGTACCTACCACGCCTGTAGACCGATGGCCCTACCACGACGCCACCGAGGCCGGTTTATAGTAACCAATACATGAAGAACATATAATTTCTCCTTATTTTAAGGTCTTCAACCCTATGTCATAGCGGTTGGCCAAATGCACGGACTAATTATTGCTTCAATGTAAAGTTATGGTGTATATCAGCTAATTCCATTAATTAATGAAGCTAATTATCAGCTCATCAGTAACGTAGGAGGGGCACGCCACTACCCAACCCCATCAAACTTTTTTTCAATTGTATTTCATTCTATATAAAATCATACATACAATATGGTCCCCCCGCACTCACACACACACACACACCCTTCACCACCCCCACTATATCAGTGTGTATCATTGCCTTTACGTGTTTACGTGTGTTACAATCTTTTTTTTTTTTGAAAGGAATGCCCCAACATTTCTCAACAATTTCGATTCAGTTTTGTTTTTGTTGGGTTTGGTTGTTGTTGTGTTTCTTTTTTGGTTCGTGTTTTGTTTGTTTGTTTGTTGTTGTTTTGTTTGGGTTTTTTTTTTTTTTTTTTGGGGGGGGGGGGGGGAGTTGATGGGTGTTGTTTTTTTTTTCAGTCGTAACGATGTGGGGTGTAGGGTACTGTGGTGTACGCCACACAGAACTTTTTTTTGAAAATCAATGGAACTGTTTTTTTAACGATACATTTAATGACAAGGTTTTAACAAAAAGCTAGAACCTTATACGTGCAGTGTCTTTGATGCAATTATTATTTTGGTGAAAACCGAAATAGGTAAATATCGTGCACAAATGTATAGTGATGTGAGATCTTTTTCCCCGCGCATTATGGCAAAACAATCCTATGCGCATATATCGAAGGAGCACTTTAAACTTTATTATTTATTTTAATGTGCAAGTGTATGTGTGTGTGCGGGCGTACGATTGTATGTGCGCTTATTGTATGCGTATCTGTCGCTGTGCGTGTGCGTTCGTATGTGCGTGTGTGTGTGTTGGTGGGTGTGCGTGCGTGCGTGCACTCGTACATGCATATGCATGTCTGTATCTAAGCTTTTTTTTAATTACCAACAGAGCTAACAAAAGACATTTAACTGGCTACTGCGCAAGAGTCGCACATTATACCAACACAACTACAACCCTCAAGTCAAATGTATGTTTCCTAGGGCCTTTGGACCACAAAAATTGTAACATTTACATGTAAAGTAACCGATACTAAATGGGGTGGAACCACGGACCATTTATACACAGGGGTTGAAATTGGCTGAAATTACTGGAAACCAGAAATTCTGCCGGACTAAATCAAAACCTACCAGAACCAAACATGATCATAAAATAATAAAGGCAAACATATTTCCCAGCCCGTGGTGACGTTCGCTGTCAAAAAGTGGTGAGGACGGCAGTATTTTGGAGCACTGATTTATAAGAATCCAATGCTGCACTAACGTGGGCTGTTAGAGAGTCTCACCAGCTACTACTAGGAAGATAACTCCATACTAACAGCCAACTGAAAAAATTTTTAATAAAGTAATCCATGCTCCCCCTACTAGCTTGGGGGGGGGCTTGTTTAGAGGAGTCCTCAAACCAGCTTTACTACTAGAAGATAACTCCTACTAACAACTACTCTAAACGTTATAACATAATCCTCCAACTACCAGGTTTTGGTCCCAATACTAAGAAAACAACAAAACCCAGGTAACGGTCCATATTCCACATCTTGTAAAAAATCTTGGGGGTGTTTGGGTCCCTGTGTTTTACTGTGTTTTGGAATTTCCTGGCAGTCCCCCCCAAACAAAAAACAACAACAAACAACCGAAAAACCTGAAACTAAATGTTATTTAATAGTTCGCTGCATGTGCCATTACATTACTAATCACGCAACAATGGATTGAGGGGAGTTAGCAGCGTTAAAAAAGAACACTAAACAGCAAGGGCTGCGAAGCAGCCGGCCGCAGAGGTTCATGTCCACTTGTCCCTGGTACTCTGTTAGAGACTTGAAATGGCGATTTTAACGCCTAAATTCAAACATGTTCTCGGGGAAACTGTTTCCTCCCCAAAAAAAAAAAACCCTCCCCCCCCCAAACAAAAAAAACCACCCCAACGGTTCGGGCCCACAAATAAATGTATTTCCATCCAGCATTCGCCCCATCCCGCTCCCATTTTCATACACACTCCATGGGGGCCTGTGTAACCATCTTGAAAAGGACACTTTTTATCCTCCCCTCACCAACTACGTTGTTTATAATTCGTCTGTCGCGTCAAAACGACTCAAAGACAGTGGGGTGTCCTGACCAGGAGGGCTTCTTTTGACCGACATTATACGAAAATGCCCCGAAAACTGAATACAATATTTATTCATAGTAGCATACTACCAAGCAGCTATATAGGGTTGCAAACGAATCACTGGGCATTTTTACGTGGATTACGGTAATTTTGAGGGCAGAAATGATGAAAATACATGGTACAAATATCTCAGGTTGGCACATTTCGCCTGAATAGCTGTATCATGTTGTCCGAATTTGAGGTTTTGATCTAGCAATGGGGGGGGGGGGGGGGGTGAGGGGGGGGGCCAAACATGCGCCTTGTTTGGCGTTTTAAAATGGTAAAAACGCCTGGGGTCCACACCGGGAAAAGGGACAACCAAATGTTGCTAAGAAAGAATCTTGAATTTTTTTTTTGCAATGTGAGTCCAAGTAAGAGCAAGGGTCCCCCCAGTGTTGTGTTTTGTTTTTTGGTGGGTACATTTTTTTTTTTTTGACGAAAAATACTTTCTGTCCAAGTAAAGGAACCGCAACGTGGCTATTTACTTCCTTTCCCCCCAAGGCACTTGCCGTCTGGTTTTTCTGAGTCAGTAAGCAAGTCAGTTGGTGGGTATCGTTTGACGAAATACTTCTGGTCAGTACTTGAAACCGCCGTGCTTTACACGCTTCCCCACGCACAATTGCCGTCTGGTTTCGTGATTTACACTTTTGCTTTCTGTTTCCTGCCACTCTCTCACTCCACGCCACAACAGCTTCCAAATACAGAATTGTTCATAATCGACCTCCCAGTTTTCTTTCCCGCTTGTATGATTCTTAACCAGCCCATTCCGTGACAAGGTCGGTAACTCCCCAGAATTGGATTTTAGAGCTGCATCCCTCCCAACAATTTTTTCACAAAATAAAAGTGAGAAGCTTTTTTTTTATTCTTCTTTTTTCATTCCTGGCCTTCAATCAAACACACGTGGCCCTTTCCAGTATCACACAGGCGTTTTTGTCTGACGTCCAATCGATTGAACGACAAATACGTCAGGCACTTCTGTTCCAGGGTTGTTTTGACGTTCATACTTCTTTGATACGTTACATCAAACCCATTACACTGGCACCATTCATTGTGACGTCATCTGTATAGAGGTACCTGTCAAATAATAATAAAAAGTGTCCTCATCTCACTTTCAAGCTGCAGTCCCTAGAATATTTTTTTTATTATTTAAACATTTAGAATAGATGGTCCAGTTCCGTTTGGTACATATAAGACCCACTACAGCGCTATCGGTTCGCTAGGCTCACTCATTTACATTATCTATGTCAAATACAAATGCAATGGCCAGCTGAGTTTCAATTCAATTAGCGGGACGTCAATCTAACTGGAACTTCACGCGATTTGCCCAGCCGCTGAGCTTCTCACCTGACACTTTTTTAAAAGTATTTCGATTGTGGGGTCTCTTAACTGCAAAACATATATCCTGGGTATAACATGTTACTGGGATGTTTGTGTGTGTGTGTGCGTGTGTGTTTGGGTGGGGGGTGGGGGGGTACCTTTTGCAAAATTCCCCGACATGGTCCCCCCCCCCATATCCTAGGCATAACACACTACCATGGGGGGGGGGATGGGGGGGGGGGGGCGTGAATCTTGAATTCACGACACTGGACAGCTGTTGACATATAGTTTTGAGAGTTAGAGGAACACGTCAATTTAATCTTGGTTGTATTAGTAGCAAGGACTCTTTTGTTTTTTTTGTATGCACAATGCCAGAAACAAAGTAGCCACATACCACGGCCTTTGATATACCAGTCCACGGGGCACTGGTTTGAACAATGGACCCCACTGACGTGATTTGATCCTAGGTCGACTGTCCATAACCGAAATCTTTACCAATGGGCTGAAACAGGGTTGGGGTTGGAGGGCACAGACGGTAGGGCGTTGCCAGCAAATACAGAGGAAGTTGGCAATGATTATTTTTTGGGGTATTTCAGTTGGAGGAGACCAGTTGAATAGTCTGACACCACATCAGCTTGAGAGCTTTGGACAATGTTCTCACTTGATACACCCCCCCCCCACCAACAACAACAACACTATCACAACCACCATGACTAAAGACAGTCTTAGTAATAATAGTAGCAGCGCAGCTGTTGACATAAGCGTTTACAGGTAGAAAGTTGTCAAAAAAATTTACGTAACGCTCCTAGGGAGTGGAGTGGGGTGATTCACGACACATTGTCAAGACCATATGGCCCTTCTTATTCATCACCCTATCCAATAAACAGGGTCGAATCTAATTTTTTTGTTTTGTTCTATGCAATTATATATTAATTAATTTTATTATTGAGCGTATAATACTATTTTCGATCACTCTTCATAGCGAACACAAACGAGTTTTTTTCTATTAATGAATTTGATTTTTTTTTATATTTTTGCATTAATAACCAATTTTATAATATGTAATCCCGAGACCGTAACTTTGAAAACAGAGAGAGAATAGGATTTTTGTTTCTTTGTGAATTTTTTTTTTTTTTTATTTTGTTTTTTTTTTTTTTATTTTTGAGTTGTTTTTTTTAAAGATAAAATCAAGAAGACGAGAGTAACAAGAAAACCAAAGACGAATGGTACTCCTTTTGATTAACGACACTAGTATCGACCTATTGGATGTGCCCAAACATTGTTTTTTTTTTTTGGTCCCCCCATTCTGACCTGCAGTCTTAGAGGAATCACGTAACATTTTTGTTATTAGTAAGAAGGACTATTTTTTTTTATATGCACCACCTCACATACAGGGTAGCATATACCACATCCTTTGATATATCAGTCGTGGAGCACTGGGTTGGGGGACAATGAACCCACTGACCGACTGTTTTTTTCATAACCGAGGCCCTTTACCACTGGACTGAAAAAGGGGGGTGGGGAGGGGTGGGGGAGGGCACAGGCGTTGGATGTTGCCAGCAAATACAAACGAAGTGGGTAATGATTAATTTGTCTTTCAGTTGGAGGAGGACAGGAAATATTCTGACCACATCAGCTTAAGAGCTTGGACAATATTCCCACTTGTTACACACACAACCACCAAGAACAACAACTCTATCACTACCACCACCACTACCAACAACAGTCTTAGTAATAGTAGTAACAGCAGCAATAGTGCTATAGCTGTAACAGCAGCAAATTCAAGAAACATGACCAAGGTCTGATATACAAATCACATCATTGTTGTGTGTTCTGCATACTAATCTAGCTTACTAACAGGATAATATAATTACAGTACTGCAATCAATTTGTTTAAATCTCTTACCACACACAGTGATCCCTTCTCCAGCTATCCCAGTCCCTAAATAATTACTCTGACGAAAGTCAATAAAACTTCAAGACTCACATCATACTTCTTAGATGTATGATACGTGTCTTATGAATATAAAATTGACATACCTTAGAAACTGTTCAAATATGCCGGATTCTACTTCCGGAATGACTATGTCATCCTGCTCTGCCAATGGCCCGTAGAACATGGCCTCGAACACGCCGCTGCGGATACCGAGAATCAGTCTATGAGCCTGGACGTGCTTCTGTTCTCTCCCAACCCGAAATGTGACGTCATTGAACACTTTATTGTCAAGAGAATGTCTGATACATTCCGTAAGAGATGTTCTGCTCTGCCAGGCTTCAAGACCAGCCTCAGTCTGACTATTTGTTTCGCATGTCGCCATCTTGCCACTGAAAATATACATAAAATAGCTTCCTTTTTTCTCTTTGTTTGAATATGCGGTTCAAGCATCAACAGAAACCATACACGGGACTAGGAATAGCTCCATGTCTATTTGTAAAACTCTTTTTAAAATATGTTTAAAGGGACTACCCTGAGTTTTCTGCATTATAAGATGTCTTCGACTAACATAAATTTTGTAATGACTAGTGTTACACAATAAATATGTTTTCTTCTTTTGAATATCAGTGTCACCGTCACAATACTGTGTTAATTATTTAATAAAACAACCCAGAAACAGCTTTATTTAATGTTTTTTTTTATTATTTGATAAAATACCTCCCTCAAAATAACATGCAGACACACACACACACCACTGCGGTACTCTTGGTCCAGTAGTAGCAGTGATGGTTTATATACATACATACATACATACATACATACATACATACGTACATACAATGTACTTGCGATATCTTTATGAAATCCCCATATTACACAACCATAATTTAAAACACTTCAGACACAATGCTAGTGAATCTGCATACTTTTTTCTAACATTGTGTCTTCACCCATAATAATGATATTTAATTTGTATAATATAATGGTAATTTGTAAAAAAAATATTTTCAATTTATACTAAAATTTTAATTGAAAAAAACAAAAACACTTATATAATATCTGTATAATATATAGTATAATATCTATATATATATATATTATATAGAGAGAGAGAGGAGAGAGAGAGAAGAGAGAGAGAGAGATAGAGAGAGAGAGAGAGAGAGAGAGAGAGAGGAAGAGAGAGTGAGAGAGAGAGGATTCGTCAC
>NW_024533145.1:97500-168423 GCF_016097555.1 Gigantopelta aegis
CTGTGTTGTCTTGTCCGTGAAAAGGAACATATATAAAATATCCGACCGGCCTCGGTGGCGCAGTGGTTAAGTCATCGGACTACAGGCTGGTAGGTACAGGGTTCGCAACGCAATACCGGCTCCAACACAAAGATAGTTCTTAAGGGCTCAATGGGTAGGTGTAAGGCCACTACACCCTCTTCCCTCACACTAATCACTAACCAACTAACAACTAACCCACTGTATCACAGCTGTACTTATTCCATTGAGCTGTGTCCTGTGCTAGTTTTCATTGAGTAAACTAGTCAGAGAGTGGCAGACATCTTTGTGCAAGAAGGATGAAGTCTCCAGTAAAGGAGAAAATCTCGTGCCTCGACTGGGATCCGAACCCAGTACCTACCAGCCTGTAGACCGATGGCCTGCCACGACGCCATCGAGGCCGGTAAGAAGGATGAAGTCTCCAGTAAAGGAGGAAATCTCGTGCCTCGGGTGTGGCTGTCTTCATACAGACGAGGCAATCATTTGATAATCATGAAATAAACAATTATTTTGCCAAAATTTGCATACATACATACATACAAACACACCGTACGTTTTCGACTTCCTATAGAAGAGTTCCAAGATTTAAAAATGAAACCTGCTCATCGGTAGTCATGGGATACCCTCCATTGTGGTTCAATCAAAATGTTTTGGGTGATACAATAGCGAGGATTTGTATTCCACACGAATGCATTTGACACTTATAATCCTTATTTAGAAAAATAAGGCGCCCTAAATCCGTGAATGTATGCCTTTAATGATGTTTTATATCAGTTATATAATTAGTTAGCATATACTCATATACCTTATCATCAGTTCCCTTTTGGTGACAGCTGCAGAGAGAGAGAGAGAGAGAGAGAGAGAGAGAGAGAGAGAGAGAGAGAGAGAGAGAGAGAGAGATGGAGAGAGATGGAGAGTATGGGCACAACGAAAGAAACAGAGAGAGAGAGAGAGAGAGAGAGAGAGAGAGAGAGAGAGAGTAAATGAATGAATTAAGAATGTTTAACGACACCCCAGCATAAAAAACCCAAACAGAACGAAAAAAAACAAGGCATTGTGACATACATTTATTATTCTTAAAATAACCATAATTACGATATATAAGAATTACTATATCATTAATATGTTATATTTATCGTCAACGTCCCTAACTGCGTTATGCTTCCAACTTCGTTCGGGTTTTTTCTTGCACAATTCGCGCAATCAACGTCCGATTTGTTGTCGTCTGCTTGTCATTCATTTGTGAGGTTTTTCTTCACAGTTAGTGAACATTTTCATTAACAATAAAGTTCAGACAAGTAAGTATCTCAATACAAAACTCATAACTTTACAAACCCTTAAAACCATTAATTTTGCTAACTCGTTTTTGTTTATTCCACAAAATTACCGATATCGGGTCCAGAATCGTAGCTGGAAAATGTAAAATAGTATTTCCGTAAATATCGTATTCGTGTTTTTGTTACGTGAACGCAGGATGGGACGTTGATGATGTATGAACAAATGTACAAGGTAAAATTTAAACATAAAACCAAAATTTACAAATTACAGTAACCAATACATGAACAATATATAATTATCCTTATTCAAGTCCTCCAACCTACCTCATAGTGGTTGGCCAAATGCGCGGACTAATTGTTGCTCCAATGTAAACTTGTGATTCCATTAATTAGTGAACATAATTATCAGCGCATCATACACTGTATCATCAGTGACGTAGGAGGGGGCACGCCGCCACCCCCACCCACATCAACATTTTTCTTCAACTGCATTTCATTTTATAAAATAATACACACAATATGCCAGTGTGTATCATTGCCTTTACGCGTGTTAACATCGTTTCAAGGAATCCTCCAACATTTTTCTACAATTCGATTCAGTTTTGTTTTTGTTTGTTGTTGTTGTTGTTTTTGTTGTTGTTGTTGTTGTTTTTTTTGTTTCTTCAGACTAACACTTTTTGTTTTCTTCTTTTTTGTGTGTGTGTGTGGGGGGGGGGGGGGGTATGGGTGTTTTTAACGTGATGTAGGACATAGGACGGGGCACACCACTCCACCTCCATGAATGGGTTTTTTCTCAAATATTTCATTTTATAAAATCATACATACAATATGGATCGCCTCCCCCCCCCCCACACACACACCACCCCCATTATATCATCCTGGCTATGCCAGTGTGTATCATTGCCTTTAAGTGTGTTAAAATCGTTTCAAGGAATGCCCGAACATGGGTTTTTTTTCTTCTTCTTCTTTTTTTTTTTTTTTTTTCTGTTTGTTTGTTTGGGGGGGTGGGTGGTTTGTTTGTTTGTTTGTTTTGGGGTTTTTTTTACGGGTGTTTTCAACGGTTGTAACGATGTGGTGTAGGGAACACACGCCACAAAACGTCAGAAATAAATGGGAATGTTTTTTTAACCATACATTTACTGACAAAGTTTTAACAAATGCAAGAACCTATACGTGCGGTGTCTTTGATGCAATTATTATTTCGGTGAATACCGAAACAGGTAAATATCGTGCACAAATGTATAGTGATGTGAGACTTTTTCCCGCGCATTGTTATTAGGCATGGAAAAACAATCCTATGAGCATATATCCAAGAAGGAGCACTTTAAACGTTATATTTATCAATGTGCAAGTGTATGTGCGTACGATTGTGTGTGCGCGTATGTATGCGTGTCTGTGTAACTGTCGGTGTGCCTGTGCATGTGTGTCTGTGTGTGTGTGCACTCGGATATGCATATGTACGTCTGTATCTAAGCTTTTCCAACAGAGCTAACAAAAGACATTTACCTGGCTACTGCGCAAAAGTGGCACATTATACCAACACTACTACACCATCAAATCAATGTATGTCCCGGGTCTCTGGGCCACAAATTGTAACATTTACACGTAAAACAACCAATACTGAATGGGGTGGAATCACGGGCCATTTATACACAGGGGTCGAAATTGGCTGAAATTCCCGGAAACCAGAAATTCTGCCGGACTAAATCAAAACCTACCAGACCAAACATGATCATACAATATAAAGGCAAACATATTTCCCAGCCCGTGGTGACGTTCACCGACAAAAAGTGGCCGGGACGGCAGTATTTCGAGCACTGATTTATAAGATTCCAATGCTCTACTAGCTGGACTGTTAGAGAAAGTCTCACCAGCTACTTCTAGGAAGATGACTCTATACTAAATCTGCTCTACTATAACATAATCTCCATCTACAGGTTGTCATACTAAGAACATCAAACCAGATACCTGTACTCCACCCACACCTGTACGTCGGTTTGGTTTGTTAATGTGTTTGGATTTCTGGTAGTCGAAGAACGTGCACACAAACGACCCGTTATGTACTGTATATCTGTCCAACTCCCCACAGAGTGAGTCAGGTCCATCGATGTTAACAATCAGATTGTACTTCTTGTCTTTACTCAGTTTTAGGGGTCGAGGAAACTCCACGTGATATATTGTCGTCTCAGCTGCGACTGAGACCGACTTTGTCACTGATGAACCTTCGATTACGTCATCTGTTGTCGGGTCAGTTATGAAAGTGCTGACGTCATAATTTGCAGTGGTTCTGCTTTTGGGACAATACAACTGGAATTCTAGTAGTGATGCGTCTTGGTTTACAGAAAACATAATTCCATGATCTGCATTACTAGAACATGGGCAAATACATTCACGTTGGTTTATGTTGGTGAGGCGCAGTATTATAATTTTCTCTCGACGAATAATTCCTATCCGCTTGTTGGCGTTAAATGGTGAAACGCTTTCATCAGGACATATGCAGTGTGTTAAGATCTTGAGTTTTTCTGCATCAGTCAGGAAGTTGGTTGGTACTACATTTTTCGCGAAATACTTCTGGTCAAGTAATGGAAACCGCACGTGCTTTATGGCTTCCCCAAGCACTTGATGTCTGTTTTCGTGAGTTACATCTTTGTTTTGTTTCCTGCACGCACTTTCACTCCACGCTACAACAGCTTCAAATACAGATTGTTCATCGGCCACCAATTCTTCCGCTTGTATGATCTTAACCAAGCATTCGTGACAAAGGTCGGTAACTTCAGATGATTTTAGAGCGGCATCTCCATTTTCCAAAATAAAAGTCAAAGCTTTTTCTTTCAATTCCTGCTCATCAAACACGTGGGCCTGTTCCAGTATCACACAGGCGTTGTCTGACGTGATCGATGACGACAAATACGTCAGACACTTCTGTTCCAGGATTTTGACGTCATACTTCTTTGATACGTACAACAAACCCATTACATTGGCACCATCCATTGTGACGTCATCTGTATAGAGGTACCTGTAAAATAGTAATACAAAGTGTCCTCATTTCACTTTAAAGCATCAGTTCCTAGAATATTTTTATTATTTAAACATTTAGAATCGATGATCCAGTTCCGTTTGGTACATATAAGGCCCACTACATCTCTATCGTTTCGCTACACTCACTCATCTACATTATCTATGGCAAATACAAACACAATGGCCAGCTGAGTTTCGATTCAATTAGCAGGACGACAATCAACTGGGACTTCACGCGATTTGCCCAGGCGCTGAGCTTCTCACGTGATACTGAACACATTTAACTAGCTCGATTATGGGGTAGTCTCTTAACTCCAAAATATATATCCTGAGTTTAACATCTTACCGGGATGTGTGTGTGTGTGTGTGTGTGGGGGGGGGGGGGGGGGGGGGGGTACCTTGATTTTCCCGACACTGGTCATATACTAGGTATAACACCTTACCGGGATGGGTGGGGGATGGGGGGTTTACCTTGACATTCCCCACACTGGCCATATATTAAGTATAACACATTACCAGGATAGGTGGGGTGGGGTTTACAATGACATTCCCCGACACTGGCCATATACTAGGTATAACACATTACCGGGATGGGTGGGGGGTTTACCTTGGCATTCCCGGAACTGGCCATATACTAGGTATAACACATTACCAGGATGGGTAGGGGGTTTACCTTGACATTCCCGGAACTGGCCATATACTAGGTATAACACATTACCGGGATGGGTAGGGGGTTTACCTTGGCATTCCCGGAACTGGCCATATACTAGGTATATCACATTACCGGAATGGGTAGGGGGTTTACCTTGGCATTCCCGGAACTGGCCATATACTAGGTATAACACATTACCGGGATGGGTAGGGGGTTTACCTTGGCATTCCCGGAACTGGCCATATACTAGGTATAACACATTACCGGGATGGGTAGGGGGTTTACCTTGGCATTCCCGGAACTGGCCATATACTAGGTATAACACATTACCGGGATGGGTGGGGGGTTTACCTTGGCATTCCCGGAACTGGCCATATACTAGGTATAACACATTACCAGGATGGGTAGGGGGTTTACCTTGACATTCCCGGAACTGGCCATATACTAGGTATAACACATTACCGGGATGGGTAGGGGGTTTACCTTGGCATTCCCGGAACTGGCCATATACTAGGTATATCACATTACCGGGATGGGTAGGGGGTTTACCTTGGCATTCCCGGAACTGGCCATATACTAGGTATAACACATTACCGGGATGGGTAGGGGGTTTACCTTGGCATTCCCGGAACTGGCCATATACTAGGTATAACACATTACCGTGATGGGTAGGGGGTTTACCTTGGCATTCCCGGAACTGGCCATATACTAGGTATAACACATTACCAGGATGGGTACGGGGTGTACCTTGGCATTCCCGGAACTGGCCATATACTAGGTATAACACATTACCAGGATGGGTAGGGGGTTTACCTTGGCATTCCCGGAACTGGCCATATACTAGGTATAACACATTTCCAGGATGGGTAGGGAGTTTACCTTGGCATTCCCGGAACTGGCCATATACTAGGTATAACACATTACCAGGATGAGTAGGGGGTTTACCTTGGCATTCCCGGAACTGGCCATATACTAGGTATAACACATTACCGGGATGGGTAGGGGGTTCACCTTGACATTCCCGACACTGGTCAGCTGTTAACGTAAGTGTCACAGGTAAAAGGGTGGCAACAATTACGTAACACTCGGGGAGGGGGTTTCAATTTACAAAACATTATCAAGACCATATGTTATTCTTATTCATCACCCTATCCAGTAAAAAAGGTCGCATCTATTTCTTTTCCCTTTGTTCTGTGCATTATCTATTTATTTATTATTAAGCGTATACTTTTGACGATCACTGTTCATTGCGAATACAAACACATTTTTAATAATTCATTTGAGTTTGTATTTCACATTAATAAACAATGTTATAATATGGTAACCAGAGACCGTAACTTTAACAGGAAGAGGATAGGAGATTTTTGTTTAAAGATGAATGAAGAGGAAGACTAAGATAAGAAGAAAAAAGAAGAAAGTTACAGATTTTGTTTAATGACACCACTAGAGCACACTGATTTATTAATCATCGGCTATTGGGTGTCAAAACATTTAGTAATTTTGACATAGTCATTGAGGAAACACGTCACATTTTTGTTATCAGTAGCAAGGGCTCTTTTTATATGCACCATCTCACAAACAGAGTAACACATACCACGGCCTTTGATATATCAGTCATGGGGCACTGGCTGGAACACTGACGGGGATTGATCCTAGGCCGACTGCCCATAACCAAGCTCTTTATCACTGGGCTGAAATGGCGTGGGCAGAGGCCCGGCGTTGCCAGCAAATACAGAGTAAGTGGGCAATGATTAATTTGTCTTTCAGTTGGAGGAGAACAGTGAATATTCTGACCACATCAGCTTGAGAGATTGAACAGTGCTCCCACGTGATACAACCATCAACAACAACACAACCACCACGACTAGCAACAGTATTAGTAATAGTAGTAGCAGCAGCAATAGAGCAATAGCTGTAACAGCAGCAAATTCAAGAAACATGACCAATGTCTGATATACAAAGCACATCATAGTTGTGTGTTCTTCATGCTAATCTAGCTTACTAACAGGATAATTACTGTAATTAATATGTTTTAATCTCTTATGCCACACAGTGGTCCCTTCTCCAGCTATCCCAATGCCTAAATACTTACTCTGACGCATGTCAATAAACCTTCAAGACTCACAGCATACTTCTTAAAAGTTTAATCCGTGTTATATAAACAGAACATTTACATACCTTAGAAACTGTTCAAATATGTCGTGTTCTACTTCCGGAATGACGATCTCACCCTGCTCTGCCAATGGTCCGTAGAACATGGCCTCGAACACGCCGCTGCGGATACCGAGGAACTGTCTGTGAGCCTGGATGCTCTTCTGTTCTCTTCCCACCTTGAATGTCACGTTAGTGAACATTTTATTTTCAAGAGAATATCTAAGACATTCTGAAAGAGATTTGCTGCTCTGCCAGCTGTCAAGACCAGTCTGACTACTTGATTTGCATGTCGCCATCTTGTCACTGAAAATATACATAAAATATCTTCCTTGTTCTCTTTGTTTTAATGATACATGTGGTTCATGCATCAACAGGAACCATGCACGGGACTGGGAATAGCTTCATGTCTATTTGTAAAACACTTCTTTAATATCTTCTGAAGGGACTACTCTAATGATATATGTGGTTCAAGCATCAACAGGAACCATGCACGGGACTGGGAATAGCTTCATGTCTATTTGTAAAACACTTCTTTAATATCTTCTGAAGGGACTACTCTAATGATATATGTGGTTCATGCATCAACAGGAACCATGCACGGGACTGGGATTAGGTTCATGTCTATTTGTAAAACACTTCTTTAATATCTTCTGAAAGGACTACTCTAATGATATATGTGGTTCATGCATCAACAGGAACCATGCACGGGACTGGGAATAGGTTCATGTCTATTTGTAAAACACTTCTTTAATATCTTCTGAAAGGACTACTCTAATGATATATGTGGTTCATGCATCAACAGGAACCATGCACGGGACTGGGAATAGGTTCATGTCTATTTGTAAAACACTTCTTTAATATCTTCTGAAGGGACTACTCTAATGATATATGTGGATCATGCATCAACAGGAACCATGCACGGGACTGGGAATAGGTTCATGTCTATTTGTAAAACACTTCTTTAATATCTTCTGAAGGGACTACTCTAATGATATATGTGGTTCAAGCATCAACAGGAACCATGCACGGGACTGGGAATAGGTTCATGTCTATTTGTAAAACACTTCTTTAGTATCTTCTGAAAGGACTACTCTAATGATATATGTGGTTCAAGCATCAACAGGAACCATGCACGGGACTGGGAATAGCTTCATGTCTATTTGTAAAACACTTCTTTAGTATCTTCTGAAGGGACTACTCTAATGATATATGTGGTTCAAGCATCAACAGGAACCATGCACGGGACTGGGAATAGCTTCATGTCTATTTGTAAAACACTTCTTTAATATCTTCTGAAGGGACTACTCTAATGATACATGTGGTTCAAGCATCAACAGGAACCATGCACGGGACTGGGAATAGTTTCATGTCTATTTGTAAAACACTCTTTAATATCTTCTGAAGGGACTACTCTAATGATACATGTGGTTCAAGCATCAACAGGAACCATGCACGGGACTGGGAATAGCTTCATGTCTATTTGTAAAACACTTCTTTAATATCTTCTGAAGGGACTACTCTAATGATATATGTGGTTCAAGCATCAACAGGAACCATGCACGGGACTGGGAATAGTTTCATGTCTATTTGTAAAACACTTCTTTAATATCTTCTGAAAGGACTACTCTAATGATACATGTGGTTCAAGCATCAACAGGAACCATGCACGTGACTGGGAATAGCTTCATGTCTATTTGTAAAACACTTCTTTAATATCTTCTGAAGGGACTACTCTAATGATATATGTGGTTCAAGCATCAACAGGAACCATGCACGTGACTGGGAATAGTTTCATGCCTATTTGTAAAACACTTCTTTGATATCTTCTGAAGGGACTACTCTAATGATATATGTGGTTCATGCATCAACAGGAACCATGCACGTGACTGGGAATAGTGTCATGTCTATTTGTAAAACACTTCTTTAATATCTTCTGAAGGGACTACTCTAATGATACATGTGGTTCATGCATCAACAGGAACCATGCACGGGACTGGGAATAGCTTCATGTCTATTTGTAAAACACTTCTTTAATATCTTCTGAAGGGACTACTCTAATGATATATGTGGTTCAAGCATCAACAGGAACCATGCACGGGACTGGGAATAGTTTCATGTCTATTTGTAAAACACTTCTTTAATATCTTCTGAAGGGACTACTCTAATGATATATGTGGTTCATGCATCAACAGGAACCATGCACGGGACTGGGAATAGCTTCATGTCTATTTGTAAAACACTTCTTTAATATCTTCTGAAGGGACTACTCTAATGATATATGTGGTTCATGCATCAACAGGAACCATGCACGTGACTGGGAATAGTTTCATGTCTATTTGTAAAATACTTCTTTAATATCTTCTGAAGGGACTACTCTAATGATATATGTGGTTCATGCATCAACAGGAACCATGCACGGGACTGGTAATAGTTTCATGTCTATTTGTAAAACACTTCTTTAATATCTTCTGAAAGGACTACTCTAATGATATATGTGGTTCATGCATCAACAGGAACCATGTACGGGACTGGGAATAGTTTCATGTCTATTTGTAAAACACTTCTTTAATATCTTCTGAAGGGACTACTCTAATGATATATGTGGTTCATGCATCAACAGGAACCATGCACGTGACTGGGAATAGTTTCATGTCTATTTGTAAAACACTTCTTTAATATCTTCTGAAGGGACTACTCTAATGATATATGTGGTTCAAGCATCAACAGGAACCATGCACGGGACTGGGAATAGTTTCATGTCTATTTGTAAAACACTTCTTTAATATCTTCTGAAGGGACTACTCTAATGATATATGTGGTTCATGCATCAACAGGAACCATGCACGGGACTGGGAATAGGTTCATGTCTATTTGTAAAACACTTCTTTAATATCTTCTGAAAGGACTACTCTAATGATATATGTGGTTCAAGCATCAACAGGAACCATGCACCGGACTGGGAATAGTTTCATGTCTATTTGTAAAACACTTCTTTAATATCTTCTGAAGGGACTACTCTAATGATATATGTGGTTCATGCATCAACAGGAACCATGCACGGGACTTGGAATAGGTTCATGTCTATTTGTAAAACACTTCTTTAATATCTTCTGAAAGGACTACTCTAATGATACATGTGGTTCATGCATCAACAGGAACCATGCACGGGACTGGGAATAGCTTCATGTCTATTTGTAAAACACTTCTTTAATATCTTCTGAAGGGACTACTCTAATGATATATGTGGTTCATGCATCAACAGGAACCATGCACGGGACTGGGAATAGCTTCATGTCTATTTGTAAAACACTTCTTTAATATCTTCTGAAGGGACTACTCTAATGATATATGTGGTTCATGCATCAACAGGAACCATGCACGGGACTGGGATTAGGTTCATGTTTTCTGCATTATAAGATGTCTTCAACTAACACCATTTTGTAACGACTAGTATTACACATTAAATATAGTTTCTTCTTTAGAATATCAGTGTCTGTATAGTCAACGTGTTTCTCACCATCACAATATTTGTAAGTAGGCCAAACTGGATTTGCAATCCAAATATTTTTGCATGTACGAAAAAAATATCCTAAAATTCAGGGTTCTCCCTTTAATTTGTGTTACTTATTTAATGAAGCAACCCAAACCAGCTTTAAAATTATAACACGCTAGTCCCTTTATTTAATGTGGGGTTTTTTTAAATTGTTTGATAAAATACCCTCTTCAAAAAAAAAAAAAAAAAAAAAAAAAAAAAAAAACCTGAAAAGCAACAAGCACATGTACATGCACGCACACGCACAAACACACACACACACACACACGAGTAAAAAACCGAACCCAATGCATACATACATACATACATGCATGCATGCAGGCATACATACACAGATACATATATACATACATACATGTGTGTGTGTGTGTGGCTGCCCTCCCCCCCCCCTCCACACGCACACATTTGTTGGCACCTTCCTACGACACTGCACTCACACACACACACACGCACACACACACACACACACGCACACACACACACACACGCACACACACACACACACACACCAAAACCCCCACAAAAACAACACAACATAAACAAAAACAAAAAAGAAAAGCCAACTACTAACTAGACAAAACAATAATCATCAATAATGACAATGTGGCGTACACAATGCACGTGAATGTACGTGAATGTATGTAGTATAGTACGGTATGGTGGTTCTCAAATAACCCGCAGTGATAGGAGCGACCTCGAGTGTCAGCGAATGTTCGGCCTCCTCTACATATCTACGGTCCATTTGTTTACATGTTGCTATGCGACGCCGAAGCTTTACAAATATCACTTTATATAGTATAGTATGGATTGGTGGTTCTCAAATAACACGGTGTATTTGTTTACATGTTGCTATGCGACGCCGGAATTTTACAAATATGACCGTTTTCCACTGTGTCGGACTAAAGTTTTCCTCATTATTTTTCTATATTGCAAATATTTTCCTATCTACCACATCCACAATCCTTCCGCCGGTGAAATACAGCAGTTATGACATATATAGGCCAAGTCCCTTTGTATAGTATCTATGAAAAGGAACATATCGACGTGTCCTGTATCACGTACACTGTGTTCTGTAATCTGAACTAGTTGTGTATAAAATCAAGCGATTTAATCGCTAGCAGACTCGACAACTGAAGTCGTGATTAATTTTAAATAAAAGTGTTCGTACCTTCGAATTCTTCCAGCATCAATATTTCTAACATTTAAGTAAAATACTTCCTCGAATACTATGTGATTCCCTTGAAAATATAACTCGGTTTTAAAATACTGTTACATGCAAAGCGAGACAACTCTGTGTCAGTTGTATA
This sequence comes from Gigantopelta aegis, assembly GCF_016097555.1. Lineage (NCBI taxonomy): Eukaryota > Metazoa > Mollusca > Gastropoda > Neomphalida > Peltospiridae > Gigantopelta > Gigantopelta aegis. The sequence continues at coordinate 109,480 of NW_024533145.1, forward strand.
TTCATTGAAGTGTAGGTTGTACTATACCAAATAAAATCCCAAAGGCGAAAATGTTAACTTATGTGGTTAAAATCACTACATTGAAGAAAGGAAGGAAGGAAATGATTCATTTAACGACGCACACAACACATTTTAATTACGGTTATATGGCGTCGGACATATGGTTAAGTACTACACAGATATAGAGGAAACGCGCTGTCGCCACTTCATGGGCTACTCTTCTTGATTAACAGCAAGGGATATTTTATATGCACCATCCCACAGACTGGATAACTGTTAAGACATACCACGGCCTTTAATATACCAGTCGTGGTGCAGTGGCTGGAACGAGAAATAGCCCAATGGGCCCACCGACGGGAATCGATCCCAGACCGACCGCGCATCAAGCGAACGCTTTACCACTGGGCTACGTCCCGCCCCCATTACATTGAATTTGTCAACCAAATTATGACGAAAGTGGAACCTTTCGTTCTCATTTTCCATATAACCAGATGTTTTTACAGCACAAAAGGTTTCGCACAAAATTGTAGTACTTAGTTGTAGAGGTACCCCCAAAATCGTTCAAGTGCAAACAGGGGCGTAGGCTGCCCCCCACCCCCCCCCCCCTCCCCACCCTCCGCTGAAGCAAATGGGCCGCTTTCAGAACTGAAACATACAGGTTTATACATATGGAGTTTCTGGCGGTGCAAAACAAAATAGAAAAAAGGTGCACATGTGCATCAAAGGAAAGAAGCTGCGTCGTGTGTACGAAAAAACTTCAGTAACTTACGACAGTTTCAGCAATGAAAATATTTGAGTTTTTATAGATTCAGCAATCTCCGATTGGTCACGTGATCAGAACGGCCATTCTGTCTTTTGTTTCCACTAACTATCGTCTGATATTATGCTCTTCCTCTTCTTCTTTAAAAAACGTGTTGCCCTTACTACATTAGACACCCACTTAAAACAGTTTATGTTCTTGTTTCCCCTTCCTCTCTTTCCCCTCACCCCCCCCCCCCCCCCAATACAAGCTCGTTTCACCTATCATTCTTAACCCTCAGATCATTTAAAAATGCGTATGTATGTATGTATGTGTTTATGTGTGTATGTATGTATGTATGTGTGTATGTATGTATGTGTGTGTGTGTGTGTGTGTGTGTGTGTGTGTGTGTGTGTGTGTGTGTATGTATGTGTATATATATGAATACGGTTGTGCAGTATATGATAACAAATGTAATGAATATAACTCCCATACATATCACATATTGTTTATATACATAATATGAAATATAAAACCTTTACCTTACCGTTATACATGTACACATAATCGACGATGATTCAATGCATTCCAAACTTGACATTGCCAGTGATCTGGGGGTAATAAAGGTTTAGAAAAAAATGAAGATATTTTGACATCACTTGCAGATTTAATTGGTTGTAACTGATGATTTTTACTTTCTGTAATTTCTGTCATTCTGTATATTCAACAATTCCTTATAAAATATTGTAAAAATGTTGTTGTTTTTTTGTTTTTTGTTTGTTTGTTGTTTGTTTTTTTGTTGTTGTTGTTGTTGTTGGGTTTGTTTGTTTTTTTGTTTTGTTTTTTTTTTTGGGGGGGGGGGGTATCACCGCTTATAAAAACAACGGAAGTGGTAGTGTTTATCAAATGTAAAATCATTTACCTTGGATACCAAATAATATATACACCGTCTTTACAAAACCGAAACTACCTTTTATCAGCTGGCGATATCAAAGCGATCGATTCATTCAATGAAGATGAAAATACAAATAAAAGGAACATATTTTTTTTTTATCCCACATTTGGGGATCCCGTTACAAACATCTTTATTGTTTCACATATATCTTCAAACCTTTATTAAAATCATAATATTAAATCTTTCATCAGTTCATCAAAATCGGAATTGCCCGTAAATGTCAGACCGACATCTCCGGTTCAACTAACGGTTCATAAAAGAAGAGTCCGCTTGTATTTCGTAGCAACGTTTTTGTACCAAATACTGAGAGGCAAAATAAGGAGTATGTCTTTCCACAAAGTCGACCAACACACAACGATATATGGTAGCAAAGCTTTCGCCTTATTTTATTTTCTTTCTTTTTTGCTTTCCGTTTTTGTTTGCTTTCCATGTTTTGTTGTTGTTGGTTTTTTGTTGGTTTTTGTGGGGGGTTTTAAGGGTGTGGTGCCGCGCGGCCGCCCTCCTTTAATTTTCACCCAGCGAGAACCCATGTTGTATCTATTACAATTACTCTCCTATCTACCACACCCACAATCCTTCCGCCGGTGAAATACAGACATCCACCGGGCAAGACCCTTGGTATAGCACCTATACAAATAAACATTTCGACAAATGGAAAACTTATAGGTGTCTTGTACCCTAAGCACTGACCTTCACTGTTCTGTGGCATGAACTATTTGTGTATAAAATCAATGATTTAATCGCTAGCAGAACGAACTAGTAACAGACTGAACCACTGAGGGCGTGGTTATTTTGAAATAAAAGTGTACATACCTCCGAATTCTCCCATCGTCAATATTTTTAAACCTTATGAAAAATACTTCCTTGCATGTCACGTGATTTCGTGGGAAAAAACACTTTCTGTTTTAACATACTGTTTAGAGCGAGACCACTCCATATTCTTTGAATAATGTAAGAGATATCTGATGGAAACATGGAACAGCCCGATCGTTGATACATAAAAATCTATATTTATATTGCACATCACACAAAACAGATTTCTGGTAACGAATTACTAGTTGCATACAGTGCAACACACGAGGTGTATTTACGTGTGTGGGGGGGGGGGGGGGGGGGGGAATAGCGGGGGAGAGAAATAGCGGGGGAGAGAAATAGCGGGGACGGGTACTTGAAACGTCGATGACTCAGTGGTAAAAGGTGGTAATATATATACTCTCAAAAGAAGAAACGCAAAAGTAGATTTTGTTTACTCTGGAAAGGTGTATTTAATCGATTAACGGAAAACAGCTGTATGCGGTCTTGCATTGTCGTACTGGAATACAACGTTGTCGTTATTCATAATTGATCCTTTGCTGCATTAGGGCAAATATAGCGGGTGTTCTGTGACGACTACAAGTAATAATTACCAAATGTTTGACAGGCATTAGTCGATGATTAATTAATCAATGTGCTCTAGTGGTGTTGTTAAATAATTGGAACGACGTGTGGCTGCAAAGTTTCATATCTATATCTCTGTGCCGTTAATTTCCCTTGAATTTAAACCTTGTTGATCTGGCCAGTGTGTGGAATTGCTGCCCATATCATTTATTTTTTTGTGCGTTTCTTTTTCTTTCTTTTTTTTAATGAAAATTGAGAAAAAAGTGGAGACGTTTGATAAAAATAGGCGAAGTTGACATTTATCGGTACATTTCGTAACTTTTCGTCATGTACCGCTCTCATTAGGAAAAATTTCAAATTACACTCAGATATAATAGAAATATTTCGATATTAAATACTATTACTTCCTGTAATAACATTTAAACAAAGAATTGTATTTTTTACTAGAAACGTGATACTTTAAAGTTTTAGATTTTTTGCTATGTTAAAATGAATTTAATTGGTCTCCGCAGATGGCGCGACATGCGACGATATACAGCCTGGCGCCAAAGTAAAAACACGGACCGACAAGGTTACATGTGACCTATGACACCAAACAAGTCGGGGTCTTAACGGTCACGTGTGATTTAGTTTTCTTTAAACCGAAGTAGGTCCAACATATACTGACGGGCAAAAGAAAGTATACCGACGAAATATAAAACGAAAATAAAATAACTAAAACATATTTATTATAACATTCACATTTATTGAAAAGTTTATACATTTTTAGTTTATTACATGTAATTTCACATTTGAACAATACCTACAGGTTGCATGATAATGTTCGATAGACACGTGAGGTCAGTTTGTGAATTGACACAATGTGCTGAAATAAACACGGTCAACTTTTTCAGTAAATGTGTAGGCAATGAATGTCTAATAACGGGTATGGCCACCCTGAGCATCAATACACGCCACGACACAACGTCTCATGGAACGGGTCAATCGCCTGATGACGTCATTGGGTATTCTTCTCCATTCTTCTGCCAGAGCCTGTGCAAGCTGTTGTCTGTTACCTGGGGTGGGGGTTGGGGGGGGGGGGGTGGGGTGGGGGGGGGGGGGGGACGTCGTCGGATTCGTGTATCAAGTTGATCCCAAAGGTGTTCAAGCGGGGACACGTCTTGAGATCGAGCTGGCCAATGTAAAACATCGATGTTGTTAGCTTGTATGAAGTTCTGTACTATCCGAGCAGTATGGGGCCTGGCGTTGTCATGTTGAAATACGTGTTGTAACATGTGATCTTCCGCTACGTGGTAGGTCAATTGTTCTTCATGTCTGCCTAAATCGTCTCATTTATCTCACTATCGTTGTTTTGGTGCAAGCAAATCGTCTTGCAATATCGGTGTACGATGTTCCCACCTGCACCATACCAATGGCGCGTTCCCTCTGTTCTGCCGTTAGACGTGGCATATATAGCGGGGGAGAGAAATAGCGGGGGAGAGAAATAGCGGGGGGGAGAAATAGCGGGGACGGGTACTTGAAACGTCGATGACTCAGTGGTAAAAGGTGGTAATATATATACTCTCAAAAGAAGAAACGCAAAAGTAGATTTTGTTTACTCTGGAAAGGTGTATTTAATCGATTAACGGAAAGCAGCTGTATGCGGTCTTGCATTGTCGTACTGGAATACAACGTTGTCGTTATTCATAATTGATCCTTTGCTGCATTAGGGCAAATATAGCGGGTGTTCTGTGACGACTACAAGTAATAATTACCAAATGTTTGACAGCCATTAGTCGATGATTAATTAATCAATGTGCTCTAGTGGTGTTGTTAAATAATTGGAACGACGTGTGGCTGCAAAGTTTCATATCTATATCTCTGTGCCGTTAATTTCCCTTGAATTTAAACCTTGTTGATCTGGCCAGTGTGTGGAATTGCTGCCCATATCATTTCTTTTTTTGTGCGTTTCTTTTTCTTTCTTTTTTTTAATGAAAATTGAGAAAAAAGTGGAGACGTTTGATAAAAATAGGCGAAGTTGACATTTATCGGTACATTTCGTAACTATTCGTCATGTACCGCTCTCATTAGGAAAAATTTCAAATTACACTCAGATATAATAGAAATATTTCGATATTAAATACTATTACTTCCTGTAATAACATTTAAACAAAGAATTGTATTTTTTATTAGAAACGTGATACTTTAAAGTTTTTGATTTTTCGCTATGTTAAAATGAATTTAATTGGTCCTCGCAGATGGCGCGACATGCGACGATATACAGCCTGGCGCCAAAGTAAAAACACGGACCGACAAGGTTACATGCGTCAATATACAGTCTGGCGCCAAAGTAAAAACACCGACCGACAAGGTTACATCTGACCTATGACACCAAACAAGTCGGGGTCTTAACGGTCACGTGTGATTTTGTTTTTTTTAAACCGAAGTAGGTCCAACATATACTGACGGGCAAAAGAAAGTATACCGACGAAATATAAAACGAAAATAAAATAACTAAAACATATTTATTATAACATTCACATTTATTGAAAAGTTTATACATTTTTAGTTTATTACATGTAATTTCACATTTGAACAATACCTACAGGTTGCATGATAATGTTCGATTGACACGTGTGGTCAGTTTGTGAATTGACACAATGTGCTGAAATAAACACGGTCAACAATTCCAGTAAATGTGTAGGCAATGAATGTCTAATAACGGGTATGGCCACCCTGAGCATCAATACACCCCACGACATGGACTGATGACGTCATTGGGTATTCTTCTCCATTCTTCTGCCAGAGCCTGTGCAAGCTGTTGTCTGTTACCGGGGGGGGGGGGGGGGGGGGGGGGGGGGGGGGGGGGGGGTTTGGGACGTCATCGGATTCGAGTGTCAAGTTGATCCCAAAGGTGTTCAAGCGGGGACATGTCTTGAGATCGAGCTGGCCAAGGTGAAACATCGATGTTGTTAGCTTGTATGAAGTTCTGTACTATCCGAGCAGTATGGGGCCTGGCGTTGTCATGTTGAAATATGGTTCCACGTTGCTGTTGTTGAAGAAATGGAAGAAGCACGGGACGCAGGATTTCATCACGATATCTAACCCAGGTTAGATTACCATCGATGACGACAAGTTCCGTCTTCTGGTCACCACAAATACCGCCCCACATCATCACACTACCTCCGCCAAAAGGTTCAAATTCTTGACCACAGGCTCGTGCTGTTCTTACTCCTCTATGCCTGTAAACTCGAACTCTGCTGTCGAACCTGTAGAGAGAGAGAACCTGCTTTCATCTGAAAACAGCACCCTCTTCCACTGTTGAAGTCGCCATCGAAGTACTGTTCTGGCCCAACGTAACCTCCGGACGCGATGGTCACGTGTTAGAACTGTTCCTCTATATGGTCTGTAGGTACGAATTCCATGTGCTCTTAGTCGCCGTGCCACAGTGCGTCGTCTTACAATACGACCCAAAGTATTAGATGAAGATGACGTCACGGTCAAGAACATATTGCGTAGATGTAACGTTCGCAGATAGCGGTCTTCCCGCGGTGTTGTAACACGTGGTCTTCCGCTACGTGGTAGGTCAGTTGTTCTTCCTGTCTGCCTAAACCGTCTCATTTATCTCACTATCGTTGTTTTGGTGCAAGCAAATCGTCGTGTAATATCGGTGTACGATGTTCCCACCTGCACCATACCAATGGCGCGTTCCCTCTGTTCTGCCGTTAGACGTGGCATATCTTGGATGATTTTATGAACAAGTGGACTTTGCACATTCATACTTCTGCATTTTTATACACGTTTTTCACGTGCGACTTCAGAAGTCCAAGCAAAACGTTAAATTGATTTTTCACTAATTGATTGCGACAACATTGGGCAATGCCAGAACAGGAAGTGGTGTTTGCACGGACGATGTCAATATTATCGATTTTTTATTTTATGCACTTTGACTATCGGTCTGATATAAGAAAATATTTAAGAAATCATTGGTATACTTTCTTTTGCCCGTCAGTATATTACAACGACTTCGACTTGCCACTATTGTTAATAACTCCGCGACCTGAGCTGATATTCGACAATGAAGATACCGAGGAATATTGTAATTCACGCGTTTCCCAGCAGTTCCTCTCTGATAGTCAACACGTCATTTTAGTATAAAAAAGAAATGTGCTGGCACGGCGGAAACAAGAAGATATGGGGGTGGGGGTGGGGATGGCTGAGATCGACGGCACAAAGCAGTTTCTAAGGGTTCGGGGGTTTGTTCTTCGTAAAATATTGAAATCTAGATGTCCTGAAATGCAATTTCCTGCACTCTGGAAGTAAAATGCATCTCTGCCTTAAGATTTACTACCAATAATATTTTTTAATCAGAATTATTGGGGGGGGGGGGGGGGTGGCAGCAAACCGCTGGTCCGCCGTGCCTGATGTGCGACGACACCTCATCTCATTTTAAAATACGGTGACCGCCACGTGACGTCTAGAAATAAACTAGCGTCGCCCACATAGGTTACTCTTATTCAGTAGCCACTCATTACATTACAGTACTCATTTGAAGGATATAACCAACCTCGGTGGCGTCCTGGTTAAACCATCGGACATGAGGCTGGTAGATACTGGGTTCGCAGCCCGGTACCGGCTCCTATCCAGAGCGAGTTTTAGCGACTTAATGGATAGGCAATGGATAGGACCATCTTCTCTCTCACTAACCACTAACAGCTAACAACTAACCCACTGTCCTGGACAGACAGCCCAGATAGCTGAGGTATGTGCCCAGGGCAGTGTGCTTGAACCTTAATTGGATATAAGCACGTAAATAAGTTGAAATGAAATGAATAAAATGAAGGGTAAAAATAGAAATAAAAAACTATTTACATAACAACTACCTCTTTATAAACATTGTTATACTTTAGAAACAAACTGCGAGTCCCATTGAAACCGATCTTTGCCAAGTATAATACATTAAACACTATTTACATAACAACTATCTCTTTAGAAACATTGCTATACTTTAGAAACAAACTGCGAGTACCCATTGAAACCGATCTTTGCCAAGTATAATACATTAAAAACTATTTACATAACAACTACCTCTTTATAAACAGTTATACTTTAGAAACAAACTGCGTGTGCCCATTGAAACCGATCTTTGCCAAGTATAATACATTAAAAACTATTTACATAACAACTACCTCTTTATAAACATTGTTATACTTTAGAAACAAACTGCGAGTACCCATTGAAACCGATCTTTGCCAAGTATAATACATTAAAAACTATTTACATAACAACTACCTCTTTATAAACATTGTTATACTTTAGAAACAAACTGCGTGTGCCCATTGAAACCGATCTTTGCCAAGTATAATACATTAAAAAATAATAATAATTTGGGAGACCCAAAAATTGCACTGGCAAGTCAAAGTGCTGACATGACTCGCCCGAATGGAAAAAAAACACACAAAAAAACTCCCAAGTGCACACCCTGTAAGTATCACGTGACCCACTACAACCGCTATCCACGGTCTTTCAGGTTGATTAAATGTATAATACATTAAAAACTATTTACATAACAACTACCTCTCTATAAACATTGTTGTGACGGAACATGCTCTTAAATTTGTTTCGCCTGTGGCGATTTTAATTGTGTTAGAGGGCCGTGGGCAGTTTAATTGCACTTAAGCCCAGATGGGCAACTTGTCACGTAATACTTCGCGCGATCAGGCATTCCAATATGCACTTAGTCCAGCTGTGGAGGCCATGTGGCGAGTAGTTACGTAATACCTCTGCGAGTGCGGTTTTTACAACCGTGATTTGGCGACGATGGCGTCAGTAAGTCTGACGATCAGAGAGAAATAATACCGCTTGGTCGCGGTGGAAATATCAGATGATAGGGGGAGGTACCGCCTTGTACCCCCAGGCGAATTCTGATTTTATAATAAATAGCTAGTTTTTAGAGATATCGAGGAGAACAAAAAAGGACGGCTCCGAGGGAACGTAGTCCGTTGGACTTTGGTAAATATTTTATTTCTGCTCTGTGTATAACCTTGATGTGATTGGTGTGACTTTAAATATTTTAATACTGTATTATACCAATATTCTTTAGACAGTGTCTTCGGTCATCTGACAACAGGGTGATAAGAAGAAATTTCAGCCAGGTTTTTGCCGGGAAAGTAACTATCGGGGAGAGTCATCTAGTTGGTCAGCTAGTCAGGCAAGGAATGCACCTGGTGGGCAAAGTAAGGATAGACCTGCATTATCAGCCAATGCACGAACTTTTCGTCCACATTGCAGTTACTGTAAAAAGGATAACCATCTTATCGGGGACTGTTTTAAAAGGAAACGCGATAATGCGCAAGTGGTCGGTTTAGTGAGGTCAGCTCCGTTAGCGAGTGAGTTAATGGTTAGTCCCATGGCAGAGAAAGTAAACCCGTATGTGTCCACTGGTATGGTTTGTGATGTGAAACAAGAGTTGTGTCCTAAGGCAATATCAATCTATAGAGATACCGGGTGTAGTCAGAGTCTGATCACGCAAGAGTGTTTAGCTGGTATTGAAAAGTCAGACATAGGACGCAGTTTGCCTTTAACCTCGGTTACTGGAGAAAATATGGTTGTCAGGTTACATAAGGTTTTCTTGTGTTCGAAGTTTGTGACGGGACCAGTCGTTATGGGTGTTGTGAAGGACTTGCCTGTTGAAAACATAGGAGTTTTGTTGGGCAATGATTTGACTAGTCAGTGTTGTCAGCCGAAATGTGACCAGTTGTTAATTAAAGACAGCCCTTTACGAGTAGGAGAGAGTGAGGGTGATGAGATTAGATATCCTGCGTGTGTAATGACTAGGGATATGACCAGTAGGTTAGCACGGGACCTAGAGGATATTTGTGAAATGTCTGATACGTGTGTGAGCCATGAAATTGGAGTGGATGAGGTTATCAGTAAAATGGTAGATAAGTCAACTGACAAATTAAATGTGGTGGAACCTGTTGATCTCCCGCAGAGGGGAATTGAACCAGTTGTGTTTGATAGAGGGGATTTACCTTGTAATAGACAAGAGTTAATTCTAGAGCAGGGGGCTGATCCAAAATTGTTGGCAGTTCACACTACATTGTTAACTGAGAGAGTATTGATGAATAAAAGAGTTAAGGATAGGAGGTTGCCGGCGACCGAACTAGCTAGGAAGCAACTGAGCCATGCTCAGAGCAAAATAAAATCAGTGTTTGATAGGAAGGCCAAGAGTCGGGAATTTAAACCAGGGGATAAGGTGCTGCTGTACCTTCCCATTAAACGGGGTTCATTACAGAACAGGTATTTCGGTCCCTATGTTGTGCACAAACGAGTTAATGAGACAGGGTATGTGATAAACACTCCTGATAGGGTTAGGAAAAGTAGGTATTGTCACATCAATTTGCTAAAAGGTTATTTTGACAGACTGCCGATAGTTCCAGAGAGACCGGTCCAAATTGAGAGACACTCAATTTCCTGTGATGACGTCAAGACTGCAGAGAGAAAATTGGCCAACAGCCAGATTCTAGCAGACTTGAACCCCCAGCGATCAAAGTTGACTACGTTGAAACAAGACAATGTTTCCATTTGTCAGAACCTTCCAACGGTTACCAATACCTTAAGCCAAGATGTGCGCTTGGAACCCAACGCTACACCGATTCGACAGCATGCCTATCGGAGAAAACCGGGAAAACGTGCGACGCTGAAAAAGAAGGAAACGAAGTTCCATTGGTCAGGTGAATGCGAGAAGTCATTCAACCGTATCAAGCAGATGCGCTACTCGTCTCCCGTGATGGCAGCACCAGACTACCGAGTGCCTTTCAAGCTAGCTGTGAGAGCCAGTGACGTGGGTGCTGGAGCTGTGCTGTTCCAAGAAGACGAAGACGGACTGGACCATCCTAATGAAAGGCTCCAACCAGAGAGTTTTGAGATGGAGTCTTCTCCTGCAAGAATACCCAATTACCATTGAACATATCAAGGGCACATCCAATGTAATCGCTGATGCCCTGTCCCGAAGTTGAACGTTATGATAATGTGTTGACATTCTTTATTTCTGTTTTGTTTATATATATTTTATTTGTATACCAGGGACTCAGAGACTCAGTGTGATTACTGGTAGTCACCTTATTATTACATGTGTTATAAATGCCCGTATGCGTCGGTTAACGCACCTTTTTGTTTTAATGTAGTATATTTCCATATTCCTAGAGTAGAGGAAATATCCTTTTTGAGGTGGGGGTGTGTGACGGATCATGCTCTTAAATTTGTTTCGCCTGTGGCGATTTTAATTGTGTTAGAGGGCCGTGGGCAGTTTAATTTCACTTAAGCCCAGATGGGCAACTTGTTACGTAATACTTCGCGCGATCGGGCATTCCAATATGCACTTAGTCCAGCTGTGGAGGCCATGTGACGAGTAGTTACGTAATACCTCTGCGAGTGCGGTTTTTACAACCGTGATTTGGCGACGATGGCGTCAGTAAGTCTGACGATCAGAGAGAAATAATACCGCTTGGTCGCGGTGGAAATATCAGATGATAGGGGGAGGTACCGCCTTGTACCCCCAGGCGAATTCTGATTTTATAATAAATAGCTAGTTTTTAGAGATATCGAGGAGAACGAAAAAGGACGGCTCCGAGGGAACGTAGTCCGTTGGACTTTGGTAAATATTTTATTTCTGCTCTGTGTATAACCTTGATGTGATTGATGTGACTTTAAATATTTTAATACTGTATTATACCAATATTCTTTAGACAGTGTCTTCGGTCATCTGACGTAGTAAATCGTAGTCTTACTGTTCTATATTTTTATACGAGTATTTGGTAATATAAAGCTTAGCCAGTCATCCTAGAAGACCTAGGTAAACTGTACGTTATTGTCTTTATTGTGATAGGTACCAGTATTAATTCTGTGTTACAAGGTTACTGAATGAGTAGTTAGGGTTAATTAAAAATTAACCCGTTAGGAATAGAGCTGTAATTCCTTTATTAATTAAGTTCCCAAGAAGCGTTTCTCAATTATCACACGTTACTGAACGAGTAGTAAGGGTTAATTAAAAATTAACCAGTTAGGAATGGTGTTGTAATTCCTTTATTAATTAACTTCTCCTGGAAGCGTTTCTCAATTATCACACGTGTGGGTGTTGTGTCACGGTGAAGTGATTCGCATATTGTGTAACTAGACACCTAGAGATTAACTAATTAAGTGATCAGTTCTCGGTTGTTATTATTGTTGTTATTAATTAACTACTACGGCGGTACGTTTGTCAGCGTAGGTTAATACAGATTCCAAAGTGTATTGTGTTTTGTTGTGTTTCCAGTGAACTAACGTGCTATAATAATATATACTTTATATAAGATCGTATCTCTGATCATACCTAGACGAGCCATACTAGGGTTTAACCGCCTGTTACAGAGAGATCTAATAGATATACAGTTAGGAGAGATATTTTGATAATCGTGTTTTATTCAGTTACGGAATTATAGAATCCCCGTGACAATTGTTAAACTTTAGAAACAAACTGCGAGTGGCCATTGAAACCGATCTTTGCCAAGTATAATACATTAAAAACTATTTACATAACAACTACCTCTTTATAAACATTGTTATACTTTAGAAACAAAATGCGAGTGGCCATTGAAACCGATCTTTGCCAAGTATAATACAATAAAAACTATTTACATAACAACTACCTCTTTATAAACATTGTTATACTTTAGAAACAAATTGCGAGTGCCCATTGAAACCGATCTTTGCCAAGTATAATACATTAAATAATACTAATAATTTGGGAGACTCAAAAATTGCACTGGCAAGTCAAAGTGCTGACATGACTCGCCCGAATGGAAAAAAACACTCACAAAAAAACTCCCAAGTGCACACCCTGTAAATATCACATTACCCACTACAACCGCTATCCACGGTCTTTCAGGTTGATTAAATGTTATTGGTGTATTATCTGGGTGTTTTGATCCAGTACTTATGTGATAAGATTTCTCTTTTAAAAAGTTAACATTATCGGCAATGCCAACTGATTAGCTAAAAAGAACCTTCACACGACATGACACGTGATACGATTGTCGTGAAAAACTATTTTCTATTTGGTGACGACGTCTATATTTATGATCACACGACGACGTGTTCTGTTTCTCTGTCACCTGAATTGAAATCCCCGATAACTGTCAGTGTGAACGTGACCTACCGTGTCACGAGGTATGTGTAGATAGACGGGTTTTACAAGGGAGGTACATTCTTTGGTCCAGTTCATCGGGATAAATAAAACCTCGAGTGCAAACGCAGATGTTTATCCTAACAACGCTATCTGCCTTTAACAGAAAGATGGCCGTTTGCTTGGAACGAAATTGCGGTCAAAATTACGATACAAAAATGTATTATTATTTAACGACACCACTAGAGCACATTGATTTATTAATCATCGGCTATTGGATGTTAACCATTTGACACAGTCTTAGAGAGGAAGCAAGCTATATATTTCCATTAGTAGCAAGGGATCTTTTATATGCAGCATCTCCCAGACAAGATAGCACATAGGACGGTTTTAGGGGGGTTTACATCCTTGTTGAAGTAAAACAAAACTCGCCACATTGATTTTATGAAATCGCCACATTCCGATTTTTGTAGCCACATTAAACAAGAAATCGCCAAATTTAATATAATAATGAAACAAAACTCGCCATTCGTACTTTTATATGTAACATTTCAAGCATATTCGTGAGAAAACTATTACTTTTTTAATATATAGTTTAATAATGTGGGGTTTTTTTTTTTTTTTGTTTTTTTTTTTTGGGGGGGGGGTTGGTGGGGGGTATAAAATGTATTGGTCCAGGAATGTTTCTAGAAAAATTAGATAAGGTAGGTCGCGTGAAAACTATTACTTTTTAACATATGAATTAATAAGTATGTTTATTAAAATGTTTTTGTTCCAGGAACGGGTCTAGAAAAATTAGGTACGGTAGGTCGGATTTTAAAACAAAATTAAATTCACTCTCTATCTGTCCCCCCCCCCCCCCCTTTTAGGTAGGGGTCCAATATTCTTTTTTTAGGCCTAGAACAAACCAGAGCATGTCATATTTTTATATCACATCACATAATAGAACATTCATCTAAAAACAATAATACAGTATTGTTGTAGCAGGTGGGACCTCCAGCAGCAACTTATGCTGTTCTGTCCCTACCGCCCGCCCCCACCCCCACCCCCACCCCCACCCCTTCTGGCGCTTTACGTTACTAGTTGGGATATCATGTTACACAGACTTTCTCGTAATGAATGAAATCTGTAAACACAACACACAAATAAAGATGTACAAATAGAAAAGTTACTAAAGTAAAATTGTGTTCTGGAAATTATACATGGGGGGGGGGGGGGTGTCTAGACTGGTCTGTTACGTTTCTAGGTGCGTCTTTGAGTCATGCTTACACGAAAAGTGTATTTAATACAAAGAAAATTGAGCGGATGGGGCAGGGGTTCGATACCCGAAACCACCCCTTTTTATAAAAGTCTAATGTATAGAGCTCACATTTCAGATTTTAAAATAACTACTATGCGACATCTTTAGGACTATTGGAAAATCAATGCATGTACTGTACCCCAATGTCTGACCGGAAGTTATTTGATATGAACTGGTACTACTTTTGTTTGCTATAGCCCGATAACCGACAGTTAGGTTGATGTTACTCGTGATGGTTCTATTGCCGATAATGTTAACGTTTACTAATAAAACTGATATAAGCAGCGTATTAATACACCCAGGAAGTACAGCAATAAAAAGTGTGGCACCTCACATCTAATCTACGTGCAAGAAAATGGTGGGTCACATACCATTTAAGAGATTAAATTAATGTTTTTAATAGCAACCGTCATTTTTGCTGAAAATTGCAGTTCCATTTTGGGGGTACCACGCATTAGTTTCAACCTCTGACATATACTGCATAACAACTGTGTAATAAATAAAAGTCTATTTATTCATTGTCAATGGATAAAAGTATTTGCACAAATAATCAATATCACATATTACTACCAATCACACCCACATCTGCTTTTACTCGAGTGTAAAAATTTGACGGTGCACACGGAACTCTATTCTTTGGTACTATGCAACCTGATACAGGCGCTACTGTAAACCATATATATATAGGCTCGAAGGAACGGTATCGGGAGAGGGGTGGGCTCGATCGCCGACGATGGAACCACAGTTTTTGTGGCACAAGCCACATTTTTATATTTATTTAATTCTATAGAATATGTCAAAAAGGCCGTACATGTTCGTCCTTAACTGGAGAGAGCCCCCCCCCCCCCCCCCCAGCGGTTCCTTATGACCTGATACGTTCTACTATACCAAACAAAGTCCCATTGGTGATGATTATAACGTTTGTAGTTTTCCCTTTTTAAAACCCACTATATATGCAATATATAAACCAAACTAACCCATAATTATTAATACTACAACCTCTCCCCACGGTATTACCTGCAGAGAGTGTAGCATTTCATGGCTCATTTTCGATATAACTGGATGTTTATACCATACGAATTGTACTTCTTTGCTTCACGGAATCACTGGTTCCCCATATCTGTTTCAGGCACACGGCTACTTGACACAGTCGTACTGGATGAAATAAAACTGGCGAGATAAATATTTCTTCTACTCTATATAAATAAGGTGTGGGACGTAGCTCAGTGGTACAGTGCTTGCTTGATGCGCGGTCGGTTTAGGATCGAACCCCGTCGGTGGCCCCATTGGGATATTTCGCGTTCCAGCCAGTGCACCACGACTGGTATAACAATTGCCGTGGTATGTGCTATCCTGTCTGTGGCATTGTGCATATAAAACATCCCTTGCTGTTGATCGAAAAGAGTAGCCCATGCAATGGCGACGGCGGGTATTCTCTCAAAATATATATACCTGTGTGGTCCTTAACCATATAACCGTAAATAAAATATGTTGAGTTCGTCATTAAATAACTCATTTCCTTCTTTCCTTATTTTTATATGCAGCATCTCACAAACAGAGTAGCACATACCACGGCCTTTGATATATCTGTCATGGGACACTGGCTGGAACAATGGACTAACTGACGGGGATTGATCGTAGGCCGACTGCACACAACCGAGCTCTTTGCCACTGGGCTGAAAGCGGGGTGGGGGTGGGGTCACATTTCCTTCCTTCTACTCTATATAAATAAGAATAAAAATACGCCTTTTGGCACCACCCCCAGTAGTGAATGTGTCTCCTTGACAGGAGATTACCCCCCACACACACACACACACCCAACACACACACACACACACACGCACACACACACACACACATAGATACACTCCAGATATCGTACCTATGGGTCAGGACAGCACATATCACGGCACCACCCCCACTAGAGAATGTGTCTCTTTCACAGGAGATTACCGCCCCCCCCCCCCCACAAACACACACACACACATACCACAACGCACGTACGCACACACACAAACACACCACAACGTACGTACGCACGCACACATACGAACGCAACACGCGCACTCACACACACACACACAAATGCGAACGCAACGCGCGCGCGCGCGCGCGCACACACACACACACACACACACACACATACATTCCAGATATCGTTCCTATGGGTCACAACAGCACATACCACGGCGCTGGGTATATGATTCTTCCTCAGTTCACACACGCACGCACACACGCACACAATCCTCGCACAAAATTAATAACCAGGCACGCGTACATTAAACAACATATAAAGAGAGACAAAGACAGGGACACAGAGAGAAATGCATCATACATATACACAAGCAGAAAGATAGACGATGTCCTGTAGTACTAATACATCCTATGTTCAGGTTATACACAGACACAACATCGTCTGTGGGTTTAATCTGAAATCATCTAGAAGTGGCACTGTGTTAGGTGTCCTGTCAATGTCCTTTAGTACTAATACATCCTAGGTTCAGGATATACCGAGACACAACATCGTATGTGGGTTTACTCTGAAATCAGCTAGACGTGGTACTGTGTTAGGTGTCCTGTCAATGTCCTGTAGTACTAATACATCCTAGGTTCGGGTTATACTGAGACACAACATCGTTTGTGGGTTTAATCTGAAATCAGCTAGAAGTGGTGCTGTGTCAGGTGTCCTGTAGTACTAATACATCCTATGTTCAGGTTATACACAGACACAACATCGTCTGTGGGTTTAATCTGAAATCATCTAGAAGTGGTACTGTGTTAGGTGTCCTGTCAATGTCCTTTAGTACTAATACATCCTAGGTTCAGGATATACCGAGACACAACATCGTCTGTGGGTTTAATCTGAAATCAGCTAGACGTGGTACTGTGTTAGGTGTCCTGTCAATGTCCTGTAGTACTAATACATCCTAGGTTCGGGTTATACTGAGACACAACATCGTGTGTGGGTTTAATCTGAAATCAGCTAGAAGTGGTGCTGTGTCAGGTGTCCTGTAGTACTAATACATCCTATGTTCAGGTTATACACAGACACAACATCGTCTGTGGGTTTAATCTGAAATCATCTAGAAGTGGTACTGTGTTAGGTGTCCTGTCAATGTCCTGTAGTACTAATACATCCTAGGTTCAGGATATACCGAGACACAACATCGTGTGTGGGTTTAATATGAAATCAGCTGGAAGTGGTACTGTGTTAGGTGTCTTGTCAATATCATGTAGTACTAATACATCCTAGGTTCAGGTTATACTCAGATACAACATCGTGTGTGGGTTTAATCTGAAATCAGCTAGAAGTGGTACTGTGTTAGGTGTCCTGTCAATATCCTATAGTACTAATACATCCTAGGTTCAGGTTATACACAGACACAACATCGTGTGTGTGTTTAATCTGAAATCAGCTAGAAGTGGTACTGTGTTAGGTGTCCTGTCAATGTCCTGTAGTACTAATACATCATCGGTTCAGGTTTTACACAGACACAACATGGTCTGTGGGTTTAATCTGAAATCGGCTAGAAGTGGTACTGTGTTAGGTGTCCTGTCAATGTCCTGCAGTACTAATACATCCTACGTTCAGTTTGTACTGAGACACAACATCGTTTGTGGGTTTAATCTGAAATCAGCCAGACGTGGTACTGTGCTAGGTGTCCTGTCAATGTCCTGTAGTACTAATACATCCTATGTTCAGGTTATACACAGACACAACATCGTTTGTGGGTTTAATCTGAAATCAGCTAGAAGTGGTACTGTGTTAGGTGTCCTGTCAATGTCCTGTAGTACTAATACATCCTAGGTTCAGGATATACCGAGACACAACATCGTGTGTGGGTTTAATATGAAATCAGCTGGAAGTGGTACTGTGTTAGGTGTCTTGTCAATATCATGTAGTACTAATACATCCTAGGTTCAGGTTATACTCAGATACAACATCGTGTGTGGGTTTAATCTGAAATCAGCTAGAAGTGGTACTGTGTTAGGTGTCCTGTCAATATCCTATAGTACTAATACATCCTAGGTTCAGGTTATACACAGACACAACATCGTGTGTGTGTTTAATCTGAAATCAGCTAGAAGTGGTACTGTGTTAGGTGTCCTGTCAATGTCCTGTAGTACTAATACATCATCGGTTCAGGTTTTACACAGACACAACATGGTCTGTGGGTTTAATCTGAAATCGGCTAGAAGTGGTACTGTGTTAGGTGTCCTGTCAATGTCCTGCAGTACTAATACATCCTACGTTCAGTTTGTACTGAGACACAACATCGTTTGTGGGTTTAATCTGAAATCAGCCAGACGTGGTACTGTGCTAGGTGTCCTGTCAATGTCCTGTAGTACTAATACATCCTATGTTCAGGTTATACACAGAGACAACATCGTTTGTGGGTTTAATCTGAAATCAGCTAGAAGTGGTGCTGTGTTAGGTGTCCTGTCAATGTCCTGTAGTACTAATACATCCTATGTTCAGGTTATACACAGACACAACATCGTTTGTGGGTTTAATCTGAAATCAGCTAGAAGTGGTGCTGTGTTAGGTGTCCTGTCAATATCCTATAGTACTAATACATCCTAGGTTCAGTTTATACTGAGACACAACATCGTGTGTGGGTTTAATCTGAAATCAGCTAGAAGTGGTACTGTGTCAGGTGTCCTGTCAATGTTCTGTAGTACTAATACATCCTATGTTCAGGTTATACACAGACACAACATCGTTTGTGGGTTTAATCTGAAATCAGCTAGAAGTGGTACTGTGTTAGGTGTCCTGTTAATGTCCTGTAGTACTAATACATGCTAGGTTCAGTTGATACTGAGACACAACATCGTTTGTGGGTTGTATCTGATTAGCCACGTGGATTTTGTCTTTCCTTATAAGGTCTTTAGGGTTTAGGCTCCCCGCCATTATCAAATACTGTAAATATGAACTTATGATAATGTGCTGGTTTTATTATAAAGCTTACAAGTTGTATAACTTAACGCAGTAAAGAACTTGAACTAAACATATTACTAGCAACTTGGCGAGTTTGGTTACAACATCTGTTGCAAAATTGAACTTTCAATTAGCCAAACAAAATATTAAAACATTAAAGCTTTATAAAGAAAGGTATGCAATAGTTTTATTATTATTATTTATTATTTTTTATAATTATCATTTTGGTAATTCAATGACATATGTTCGCTGGAATCAACTTTATTTCTTATTTGTCGATTTTGTTAATAACAGCTTAAAGGCAGGGTTGTGAGTCACATGATATGCTAAAAGGTCAGCAGAATTCGGCTTGATTGGCAAGTCCTTTGTTCAATCAGCTACATGGCATTGCACTTGTTATTGATATTTTGGTGTGTAGCTGAATTATGGGTACGCAGTTATAGATCGCCATGTTTTAATATAGCTTACTAATGCAAAACACAAACACAACCGCACTTTCAATAAAATCACATTTTTTTCCCACCATCAACGTATACCATGACACACGTCTTGGCATTGTTTATTGTGGTGTTAACGCAGATGTATCTTGTCAGTGTCCTTTTGTTGATCTTCTGGGATTAGCGGTCATTTCGAAGAGAGGTAGTTAAGCCTCTGGACATAAGGCTAGTAGGTACAGGGTTCGCAGCCCGGTACCAGTTCCAACCCAGAGCTAGTTTTAATGACTCCATAACTAGGTGTAACAGTACTACACCCTCTTCTCTCTCACTAACAACAACTAACCACTACTCCACTGTCCTCGACAGATAGCCCGGAAAGCTGAGGTGTGTACCCAGGACAGCCTGTGGACGGACTCCAGTGTTGCCAGACTCGGCCCGTGCCCGCGTACTCGAGTCCTGTGGACGTATTACAGTGTTGCCAGACTCGGCCCGTGCGCGCGTACTCGAGTCCTGTGGACGGACTCCAGTGTTGCCAGACTCGGCCCGTGCCCGCGTACTCGAGTCCTGTGGACGGATTACAGTGTTGCCAGACTTGGCCCGTGCCCGCGTACTCGAGTCCTGTGGATTGACTCCAGTGTTGCCAGACTCGGCCCGTGCGCGCGTACTCGAGTCCTGTAGACGGATTACAGTGTTGCCAGACTCGGCCCGTGCCCGCGTACTCGAGTCCTGTGGACGGACTCCAGTGTTGCCAGACTCGGCCCGTGCCCGTGTACTCGAGTCCTGTGGACGGACTCCAGTGTTGCCAGACTCGGCCCGTGCCCGCGTACTCGAGTCCTGTGGACGGTCTCCAGTGTTGCCAGACTCGGCCCGTGCCTGCTGCGTACTCGAGTACTTGTGGAGGTCCTACGTGTGATATACGAACTTATCTTGCACTAACCATTGACCCTAGATAGGGGAGCTGTATAAGCCCAGGACAGCGCAGGTGCGCGCATAACAATTTTAGCAGGGTGTGAGGGAAGGGGTCTAGACTGGGGCGAGAGAAGTTAATATTTAGAGGAGGTTGACTCGTAAGATAAATGGGAAAAAATTGAAAAAACTAATTTGTTTCAGCTGATGTTTGCAGTGGATCGATGCGCCTGACAGCGTACAAAAATGCACGGTTTTTTTTTGGTCCTACTCTATAAAAAATAAGATTAAAATACCTCCCCTCTCCCCAACTAGAGACTGGCCTTCCCATTAGAGGTTGTCCACCCCCCCCCCCCCCCACCCACCCAACTAGAGACTAGCCTTCCCATTAGAGGTTGGTACCACCCCCCCCCCCCCCCAAACCCCGGCACTCCAGATAACGTTCCTACAGGATTGTTCTCTGATTGTTTTTCCTCATACCAACCATGCCCAACTACTGGTATATCAAAGGCTAGCTCGCGTCACTTCCAGCCCTCCCCATATTGATATTGATATCATAGGTATAAATAACAATCAGGGGAGGACAGGAGGTGAATCGAGCTAATCAAAGGTCGGGGTGTGTCTATGAAATAGTACGTATACAAAATATCCTTCACGACTGGTGTATCAAAGACCGTGGTATGTGCTGTCCAGTCTGTTTGAAAAAAGTACATATAAAATACCCTATGCTGCTAGTATATCAAATACCGTGGTATGTGCTGTCCAGTCTGTGTGAAAAAGTGCATATAAAATATCCCATGCTGCTAGTATATTAAAGAACGTGGTATGTGCTGTCCAGTCTGTGTGAAAATGTACATATAAAATATCCCATGATGCTAGTATATCAAATACCGTGGTATGTGATGTCCTCTGTGTGAAAAACTACATTACAATATCCCATGCTGCTAGTATATCAAATACCGTGGTATGTGCTGTCCAGTCTGTGTGAAAAAGTACATATAAAATATCCCATGCTGCTAGTATATCAAAGACCGTGGTATGTATTTTCCTCTCTGTGAGAAAAGTGTAGCGACTTTCCTACGTGTCCACAACTGACATTACCAAATGTTTGACATCCAGTAGTCGATGATTCATAAATCAATGCACTCTAGTGGCAAGGGCGTAGGAAGGTGCCAAAAGGTGGGGCACACACACACACACACACACACACACACATAAAAATAAGCATATATATATATATCATTATCATCACTGTTTTGACAGTGATTCATGAGTGCATGACATCACAGCTGTACTTATTCCAATGATCTCTGTCGTGTGCTAGTTTTCATTAAGTAAACTAGTCTGGGAGTGGCAGTCATCTTTGTGCAAGAAGGATGAAATCTCCAGTAAAGGAGGAAATATCGGGCCTCGGGTGTGGCTGTCCTCATACAGATGAGGCAATAATTAGAGAATCATGAAATCAACAATTAGTTTTTGCCAAAATGTGCATACATACATATATACAAACACACCGTTCGTTTTCGACTTCCTATAAAAGCGTTCCAAGATTTAAAAATGAAACCTGCTCATCGGTTGTCATGGGATTCCCTCCATCATTGTTCAATCAAAATGTTTTGGGTGATACAATAGCGAGGTTTCGTATTCCACATGAATTTAATTTTCATTTATAATCCATATTTAGAAAAATAAGGCGCTTTAAATCCGTGAATGATGTTTTATGTCAGTTTTATAATTAGTTAGTGTATAGCCATATAACTTTTCATTAGTTCTCTTATGATGCAAACGGACTATATATAATGTGCGTGTGAGAGAGAGAGAGAGAGAGAGAGAGAGAGAGAGAGAGAGAGAGAGAGAGAGAGAGAGAGAGAGAGAGAGAGAGAGAGACTGACTGACTGATAGGCAGGCAGGCAGGCAGACAGGCAGACAGGCAGACAGACAGAGAGTGTGTGTTGTGGTGTGTTTCCAACTGTTAACTTTTCACTAGTTTATTGGGCTAAGCACAAAATAATAATAATAATAATAATATAAAAAACACACAAAACAAACAAAAACAAGGCAAACAAAATACACACATTGTGACATACATTTATTAGTCTTAAAATAACCATAATTACGACATATAAGAATTATTGTATCATTAATATGTTACATTTATCGTCAACGTCCCTAACTGCGTTATGCTTCCAACTCCGTTCGGTTTGTTTTTTCGTGCACGATTCGTTAAATCCGATTTGTTGTCGTCTGCTTGTCGTTCATTTGTGAGTTTTTTCTTCACAGTTCGTGAACATTTTCATTAACAATAAAGTTCAGACAAGTAAGTATCTCAATACAAAACTCAAAACTTTACAAACCCTAAAAACCATTAAATTTGCTTAGTCGTTTTTGTTTATTCCATAAAATTACCGATATCGGGTCCACATGACTCGTAGAAATTGACTTAAAATGGAAAATGATGCATTATCATTCGGTGCGTGTCACATGACCTCACATGTGCCAGATCAACAAGGCCAAATCATTTAATTTTTATGCTTTTTAAGCAACCTGTTGTTAGAATTTGTTTTCAATTATTATATTCGATCTGTCAAAGATATGCTACATGTTTGTGCCTCTACTGTAGTGATAATCCATTCATAACAATTGTAAATAATTGTGTGTGTAATAATTGTGTTAATTACGTATCAATTCATTAAAGAAATATATATTTTACAAACTGTTCACTGGTATGAACGTAATGCTTATCAGTATTGATGGGTGTTCGCAAAACGCGGACCAGACCAGAACGTTTGCAAACTGAATTTTTCTTTTAAAAAAGAATATCAAATAAAGTGTTCGTCAACTGTGCATAGTTAAGAAAGATATATTTTTCATGTAGTGACCTTAAAAATAGAAAACGACGAACCGCACAGGCGCGGACGATACATTTTGCAAACGCATGTGCCTGAACGCAGTTAGAAACGCTGCACTCGTTAGTGTTTTGTTTCACGAATCGTAGCTGGAAAATGTAAAATAGTATTTCCGTAAATATGGTATTCGTGTTTTTGTCGTTAGGTGAACGCAGTTTGGGACGTTGATGGTATATGAACAAAAGGCAAAATTTAAACATAAAACAAAATATGGTCAATTTTAAATTTAAACTTTAGACGCACAAAAAAACCTAAATTTACAAATTACAGTAACAAATACATAAAACATATGTAATTCTCATTATTTAAGTCCTCCAACCTACGTCATAGCGGTTGGCCAAATGCACGGACTAATTGTTGCTTCAATGTAAAGTTACGGTGTACATCAGCTAATTCCATTAATGAATGAAGATATTTATCAGCGCATCATACACTGTATCTTCAGTGACGTAGGATGGGGCACGCCACTCCCCCCCCCCCCCCCAATCCCCACCATCAAACATTTTTTTCAACTGTATTTCATTTTATAAAATCTTACATACAGTATGGGTACCCCAACACACACGCACGCACACACGCACGCACGCACGCACGCACGCGCACACACACACACACACACACACACACTCTATCATCCTGGCTACGCCAGTGTGTATCATTGCCTTTACGTGTGTATCGTTGCCTTTACGTGTGTTAAAATCGTTTCAACGAATGCCCCAACATTTTTCAACAATTCGATTTTGGGTGTGAAAAAATCCCATATGAGATATAAAACAATCTTATATCTTTAAAAAGTCCCAAAGAAATAAAAAGGATCGTTACTAACATCTTATTTTCTTCCCCTAAATTTTACTAAGAAACAAAACGGACGTTCTTTTCCCGTAACGGGGGGCCCTGTTTGATTTATTTTTAAAACACAAAAACGGCGGTTTGTTGGGGGGGGAAACCCCCCATTGTGGCAGGTCATGATGTTAACGTCAGATTTACTCTTTCTTCTTTGGGGGGGGAAACTATAATTTGGGGTAGGGAAGGACCACTGGAACCTGATTCGTCTTGTTTCGGGATATGGTCTTAAATTTGCAGGGGTTTTCTCCATCAAAAGGTCCTGTTTTTTTGGTTTAAAGCCTAATTAAATTTTCTCCGAAAGGGCAAAAATTCTTTTTCCTAAAGGTTTAGCTTAAGGGGAAAAAGGCTGTTTTAAATTTTCTCTCGAGAAAACCCAATGTTGGGGGGTTTGGTTTTAAAACTTTCACAGGGTATACTTTTTTTTTTTGTTTTTTGGTTTTTTTTTTTTTTTTTTTTGTGGGGGTTTTTTCCCCCTTTTTTTTTTTTTGGGTTTTTTTTTTTTTTTTTCCCCTTTTTTTTTTTGGGTTTTTTGTTTTTTTTTTTTTTTGTTTTTTTTTTTTTTTTTTTTTGGTTTTTTTTTTTTTTTTTTTTTTTTTTTTTTTTTTTTTTTTTTTGGGTTTTTTGTTTTTTTTTTTGTTTTTTTGGTTTTTGTTTTTTTTTTTTTTTTTTTTTTTTTTTTTTTTTTTTTTTTTTTTTTTTTTTTTTTAAATTTTTTTTTTTTTTTTATTTTTTTGGTTTTTTTTTTTTTTTTTTTTTTTTTTTTTTTTTTTTTTTTTTTCCCCCCTTTTTTTTTTTTTTTTTTTTTTTTTTTTTTTTTTTTTTTTTTTTTTTTTTGTTTTTTTTTTTTTTTTGGTTTTTTTTTTTTTTTTTCCATATTGTTAATAGGGGAGCATTAATGGCTTCCCAACCCGGGCCGGGTTTTCGTGGGAAAAAATTGTTTTTAAACCCTTTGGGCCAACTCCAAAATAAATTCCAAAGCCCATTCCGGGTGGATTCTTTAACCCATTGTTGGGGGGGGGGGGGGGGGGGGGGGGTTTCAAGAAATTTCCCCATTTTTTCAAAACCGGGCCTTGAAAAAAAACTGATTTATTGTTGAAAAATTTTGCGACACTTTCAAGGAACCCAAAACTTTTAATATTACATAATAAAACAAATATTGGGGTATCTTTAAAGGGAAAAATAGGAAAAAGTTTTTTTAAAAAAAAAACAGAAGAGGAAAGAGTAAAAGAAGAAATAAGGTTTTGTTAACAAAATTTGGGTTGTTTATTTTGGGATTGGCGGGTTGGCCCCATCAATGTTTTTCATTTTAGAAAGGATTTTTATATACCCTTTAAAAGGGACCTGGCCCTTTTAAAATAGGGGGCATGGTTTAAAACAGGGCACAACGGGGCATCCCAGGGGCAGTGAAAAGGGTTACCCAGGACCCATCAATGGGGGGGGGCCCGGCGCGGGTTTCCCAAAAAGGGAATGGGAAAATTTTTTTCGTGGAAAGGGGTTTATTCCAAAAACTTGAGTTTAGTAATAGTAGCAAAGCAATAGTCCTATAGCTGTAAAAGCAGCAAATGTGATAAACATGACCAAGGTCTGATATACAAAGTACATCATAGTTGTGTGTTCCTCATGCTACACTAGCTTAGTAACAGGATAATTACTGTAATTAATATAATGTTCAAGTCTCTTATGCCACACAGCGATCCCTTCTCCGGCTATCCCAGTGCCTAAATAATTACTCTGACGCAAGTCAATAAAAGTTCAAGACTTACAGCATACTTCTTAGATGTATGATCCGTGTTTTATTAACATAAAATCTACATACCTTAGAAACTGTTCAAATATGTCGTGTTCTACTTCCGGAATGACGATCTCATCCTGCTCTGCCAATGGTCCGTAGAACATGGCCTCGAACACGCCGCTGCGGATACTGAGAATCTGTCTGTGAGCCTGGACGCTCTTCTGTTCGCTTCCCACCTTGAATGTCACATCACTGAACATTTTATTTTCAAGAGAATATCTCAGACATTCTGTAAGAGATTGTCTGCTCTGCCAGCTGTCAAGACCACTCTGACAACTTGATTTGCATGTCGCCATCTTGTCACTGAAAATATACATAAAATAGCTTCCTTGGTCTCTTTGCTTTAATATGCGGTTCATGCATCAACAGGAACCATGCACCGGACTGGGAATAGCTTCATGTCTATTTTAAAACAGTTCTTTAATATTTTCTGAAGGGACTACCCTGGGTTTTCTGCATTATAAGATGTCTTCGACTAACACAATTTTGTAACGACTAGTATTACACATTAAATATATTTTCTTCTTTAGAATACCAGTGTCTTTATAGTCAACATGTTTCTCACCATCACAATTTTTGTGAGAAGACAAAATGGATTTGCAATCCAAATATTTTCGCAAGTACGAAAACAATATCGGAAGACTCAGGATTGTCCATTTAATTTTTGTTCCTTATTTAATAAAATAACCCAACAACTCAGGATTGTCCCTGTGACGGAACATGCTCTTATCTTTTCGCCTGTGGCGATGTTAATTGTTTTAGAGGGCCGTGTGCAGCTTGGTTACGTAATACCTCCGCGCGACCGTACCCCCTAATACACACTTAGATCAGGCGTGGAGGCCATGTGGCCAGTAGTTACGTAATACCTCCGATAGTGCGGTTTACGACCTGGTATTTATAGCGAACTGGCGACAGTAAGTCTGACCATCTAAGAACAAAAATACCGTCTCTGGGAGTTGTGGGAATATCATGATAGGGGAGGTACCGCGTTGTGCCCCCAGGCGATATACGCTGTCTCTCAGATTTTTGAATAAATAGATAGGATTTTAGAGATATCGGGGAGAAACATTGGAAGTATCCAGGGGAAACGGACGTCGTCCACTGAACGATCTATATAAGTTCAGTCCGGACGTGGTAAATATATTTTTCTGCTCTGTTTATAACCCTTGATGTTATTGATGTGAAGTTTTTTAAATAATGTTAATACTGTATTATATCCAATATTATTTAGACAGTGTATTCCGGTAATCTGACGAAGTAAATTGTAGGCGGGGGGAGGCGCCTGTCCCTAATATTGGGGTATGTGGGGTGGTATACTTATATTGGTAATATAAAACTTAGGCCGGTCATCCTAGAGGACCTAGGTAAACTGTAGGTTATTGTCTTTATTGTGATAGGTACCAGTATTAATTCTGTATTACAAGGTTACTGAATGAGTAGTTAAAGGTTAATTAAAAATTAACCAAATAGGAATAGAGTTGTAATTCCTTTATTAATTAAGTTCCCCTGGGAGCGTTTCTCAATTATCACACGTGTGCGTGTTGTATCACGGTGAAGTGATTAGAATATTGTGTAAACTAGACATCTAGTGATTAACTAATTAAGTGATTAGTTCTGGGTTGTTAATATATTGTTGTTGTTAATTAACCACTGCGGCAAGTACATTTGTCAGCGTTAGAGTTAATACAGATTCCAAAGATTATTGTGTTTTGTTGTGTTTTTCTAGTGAACTAAACGTGCGATATATATATATTTATATCAGATCGTATCTCTGATTACTCCTAGAGCCGGGCCACTCGGATAGTAGCCTGCCCGATACAGAGAGATCTAATAGATATACAGTTAGGAGAGATATTTGGATAATCGTGTTTTATTCAGTTACAGGTATTATATGATCCCCGTGACAGTTATCCATTTCCGTACATTCGAAGTGTTTTTGGTCATCCTGGTGTTTTTAATATCACAAAATGCATTTCTCATATGTTTTAAAACGCACGTGCGTCTGAGAAGTAACAGTGGTGCAGTCGCGTTTCAGTCTTATTTTTAGAGGGTACTTGACCATTTTAAAGTCGCATACTCATGTTTCACTCAGTTTATCCAAATGTGTTACAGGTTTGTAAATCAACTAAACTTTGTGTGTATTTTCACAGTGTGAAACTAGGGTATGTCCCTTTAAGTCAATAACAGAATTGAAATGATTCATGTTGTGATACGTGTGTTATTGAATACCTCGTTCTAAACTGAAACCTTTGTTAATGGATTCGTCTACATAACAGTCATTGTACAAGTGCGTGGCTAGTAATTCGATCAGTGAGCCGAAATGTGAAGTAGAATAGCAGGTCGTAACAGACGGGAAGGGTGGGCTGAGAGATTCAAAACCTCCTTCTCTTGTTAACATATATTTTCAGGGAAAACACGACCTGACCCCTCTACAGGGTTGAACATTAACAGGGCCAGTTGAAGACAAATCTTACTGGTCCTTCTCAAATTCAACTAGCTCTCCAATTTCCACGTTGAACATTAACTACGCAGTTAACTAATAACTGTATATATGAATAAAGTTAAAATGCATATAAAACATGTTATTAGGTTTTAAATCCATAACTTCTCAAATATTTAAAAAAAAAAGAAAAAGAAATCCAGTATAAATAAACATGTAAATGATGTTTCTTTACAAATTGCCTTTAAATTATATACAGATTAAATATCAGTTTTTATACAGGGGTAGATACAAAATGCTAGAACAGCCAATGATTGCAGCTTGAGCTGCGTTATCTTTGTAGTAAAATATAATACAGTACAAGGAGACTAAAGGTAGTAAACAAGTATAGGAGTGGCAGTCATCTTTGTGGCGATGCACTTTTTCAATGTTAAATTTCGATTTAAAATTTTAAAATTTCATAAAAAATCACAAATTCAAAATGTCTAAAATATTTTTTATTACTTTGCGACGACAGGACCTGAGAATCATAGTACCATGTTTCAGAACTATTCGATCAAAGTTGAAGTGGGGAATGTCTAGTTTAGGCCTATTGTATTTAATTAATATGTTGAGGTTTTGGGACGAGATTTATTTATTTATAATTATTATTATTATTATTATTATTATGTTAGGGTACCTGTACTGTACTGTAACTGACACAAAAAAACAAAAAAACAACTTTCGCTACCCCCTGACCCCGCTTTGGGAAATAATGTTTTGTAACATTGCATATAAATTGTAGTCGCTTATTAGCCATCACGGCTTGAAAGCAAATAAACTACTACTACTACCAACTCTTTTAATTTTTACTTTCCCTTAGTTAGATATTTAAAACCTCAATATTATTAATTAAGGTATCATTTCAAACGTCCCAACACATCGCAATGGTACAAACCATTATTTCTTGGGATGAGATTCGATGTGGGACCGTCGTAATATCAGACCACCGCTTTTGGATCTTGCTAATCATTTCTTCTACTTTAAAAAAAGCCATGTCTTAATCATACTTATTTCAAAGGAATCCTCGCCATTGTAACAACACTGGATGGCAATAAGAAACGATCGGAAGCGCTATGCCTTAGAATCACGGAGATTATTTTAAAATTATGGGAATTAGTCTTCCAACCGAATTCGATTACAAAACTTTTTTATTTCAGATAGTATGCCCTAGTATAGCAACGCAAAGTATTTTTTTGACACTTTAATTTATAAGAACGACTGGGACATAATTTGAAAAAAATATCCCCAGTAACACAAATACGTTTTTCACTTCTATGAATAATGATTTTTTACACGACCACTAAATAACATAAAACCAGTTTACAAACAGCCGGTATGTTTATTATCATTTATGTTTAACGGCAGGCGGTTATCTGAACAGCAGTATGACAAATGTAAGTCGTGGTCCTAATCGCTATGAACTTAGCAAGATAACGGAAAATATGCCGGACCAAACTTAGAAAATGGGACACTTTGGCAGTCTACGGGGATATCTAGTTCCCCCAAGATCTATTTAACATGTAGTTTGCAACATGTGTAACTTGGTGACATTGACAATTTTTGTGTGTAAATTCCGGTCTCCCATGCACATTCTTAGCGCTTTTTTTTTGTAAATTGTGTGTCGCTGTGGCCAGTTTAGTGGATGTGTCTGTTTAAAGCCAATATCCTCTGTAGAAAAGTATGCATGTCCGGTAGGACTGTCCAGTTCGGAGTACGTTTGCCCTCAGGATAGGCAAACTGCATACAAACAACCATGGGCCTACTCGATGATACCTAGTAAAATGCTATAGCTCCATTTGACGCTTATAATAGAAACTTATAGCGTAAATCTTGTCGTCTGGCCAACGCCCCGCAATATTTACGGAGATAAAAACACTGCAAGGCTCATGATTGTTTTGTAATAGGAGAACATTAATTATTTGTGCAAATATTATTATCCATTGCCAATACATCGTTATATAGTTGTTATGCAGTATACACCAGAGGTTGAAAACAGTGCAGGGTACTCCCCACCCCCCAAAAAAATAAATAATAATAATAAAATAAAATAAATGTAATCACAGATTACGAGCTTTAAAAGTGAGAGCTTTTGTCATAAAAACCCAACAACAACATTAATTCAACTCTCTTATTCATTCCATTCATTGACACCCTCCCCCTCCTCATTTTCTTGTAGGTACGAGTTTGCTTTTACCCCAATTAATACGAAAATGCCCGAATCTGAATAACAATATTTATTCATAGTAGCATTACTACTAAACAGCTATATAGGGTTGCAAACGAATCACTACGCATTTTTACATGGATTAGTAAGTTGATTACAACTAATTTTGAGGGTAGCATGATCAAAATACATGGAAAAATGTCTCAAGTTAGCATATTTTCCCCGAATATTAGTATTAAAAACGTTAACATTATCGGCAAAAGAAACTGATTAGGTCCATTGGAACCTGTTATGTTTTAATTATGTATATTTAGTCCATGTACATTTTTGTTAATATAATTATAGGCGTAGCGTGAGTGTGTGTGGTGTGTGTGTTGTGTGTGTGTGTGTGTGTGTATAGGTGTAGTGGTGTATCTGTGTTTGTCAGGGTGTGTATGTGTGTGTGTCCTCTCTCTCCTCATCCTCTGTGTGAGTGTGTGTGTGTGTGCTCTCTCTCTCGTCTCTCGACTCATGACTCTCTCTCGTTCCTCTTCTCATGTACCTTCTCTCTCTCTGCTCTCCCTCCTCTGTCCTGCTCTGTGAGTGTCTGGGTATGAAAAAAAAAAAATCATCCACAAACTTATGTGAGAACGGCTTCATACCCCGATGAACGTAAAAGAAATAACAGACAATCCTTAAATATTAAAACAAAAATCAAACTCTATTCAACAATGATTTACAACTGTATAAATACACAAATAAGGAAAATCCCTTAGAAAGTTACATTAAATTTGTTTCTGTCCAATCTCCGATTCATTATAATGACTTACATAAGGTTTCATAGATTTTAATTTTCTGAATCAAATGCAGATAAAAAGTTATAAAATTTAAAATAAATGAACATCAACTGATAATGCAAACATGTTTGGGGGTTTTCAAAAATATCAAACGATAATTAATTAAGAATTGAACGATCTATATTCTCAAATGGAAGATTTGTTGTAAAGCGGTTAGAGAAAGACACATTGACAGAGACAAAGGGAAACAAAAACAATGTTATTACGTGTGAAACTACGCATAGAAGAAAACAGTAAATACACATATTCACAACGTCTTCAGCCCTTAAACAATAGTAGCATATGATATATTCGCTAGAGCCCCACCCCCCCCCCCCCTCCGTCCCATCCCACCCCCGAACCACCACCCTCCCCTCTTCCGCCGAACCTGTAAATCCCACCAGTGATCGGGAAGAAATGCTACAGAGCTCAAAAGGAGATTACGAGAACGGATGGGGTGGCGGTCGTTGGTATTAACAATTTCTAGCTGGTCTATTGTTTCATTTAATATTAACATCACTGAGTTAATTTGCTAACTCTTCACGATATAGTCCTAATACGGCGGGTGATATGTTCTACAGGACATAAATGAATCAAAGTGACATTCATATAAAACATGTTCTTAGTTCGTCGACCGATACTACTCTGTAACAAGTTTTCTTTAAAATCAAACATGACTTTATACTACACTAGGATTAATCTCAGTTTTAATACAGGGGTGGATTAAGAAATGGCTATGAACAGCCAAGGTACAGCAGGCTGATTACTAACTTACTACTCCCACATGAGCACACTCGTAAAGTACAATAACACTCCTACTACCTAAAACTACCAATACAACTCTCTTTTTTTAACTTTCCCTTAGGTATTCAAACAATAAATTATTTTAATGTGTCATTCCAACCGTATCCAACACAGAGCGCACTGTACAACAATGTTCGTGGGAGGGATTCGTGGTGTATCCGTAATATCAGTAACCGTGTTGGATCTGGGCATAATAATTTGTTATTTCGAAAAGTCATGTCTAAAACATACTTATTTCACAGGAACGTTCGTCTTTGTAAGAAGAGCTTGTAGTGCAATACACACGATACGTATTGCCGCTATTAATTATTTTAATTATGGGAATCCGTCACCCGAATCCGATTACAACCGTTGTGTAGTTCAGAGTATAATATAAGAAAACGTAAGCAGTTTGAAACTTTAATTTATAAGAACGCTGACATAAATTTTAAGCTAAATATCCGCAGTAAACCAATACTTTTCACTTGATGAAAAAGGAATTTTTACACGACCCCTATAAGAACATACCTCCGTTGGGCAACAGCCGGTATGTCATTATCATTATGTTTACGGCAGGCGTTATCTGAAACAGCTGTATGACAACTGTAAGTCGTTTTAGAATTGTGACTCGATCTCTGCATCTTGCTTAGGCGATTTGTGACGCGAATAGCTGGAACACATGTTCCCTGAATACTGTACTAAAATTAAAATATGATACATGTACCACCATATACAAGAACTTGAAATATACTGAGTGTAATACATAAACAAACGAATTAAACATAAATAGTATAATACGTACAGAAGAAGTAAAAATATAATAATTGTAAATACGTTATAGAAAGAAGTAAATAAATACAATATGTAATACGTATAAAATAAACAAAGAAGACCGACGGAGTAAATATAATAGTGTAATACGTATAGACTAAGTAAAATATAATAGTGTAATACGTATACAAAGAAGGTAAAATATACATAGTGTAATACGTACAGAAGAAGTAAAATATATCTAGTGTAATACGTATACAAGAAGTCAAAATACAATAGTGTAATACGATACAGAAGGAGGTAAAATATTAATAGTGTAATACGTATACAAGAAGTAAAATACAAGTAGTGTTAATAGTACAGAAGGAGTAAAATACAATAGTGTAATACGTATAGAAGAAGTAAAATATAATAGTGTAATACGTATACAAGAAGTAAAATATAATAGTGTAATACGTATAGAAGAAGTAAAATACAATAGTGTAATACGTACAGAAGGAGTAAAATATAATAGTGTAATACGTATAGAAGAAGTAAAATATAATAGTGTAATACGTATACAAGAAGTAAAATATAATAGTGTAATACGTACAGAAGAAGTAAAATATAATAGTGTAATACGTATACAAGAAGTAAAATACAATAGTGTAATACGTACAGAAGGAGTAAAATATAATAGTGTAATACGTATACAAGAAGTAAAATATAATAGTGTAATATATATATATTAGAATTAAAATATAATAGTGTAATACGTATAGAAGAAGTAAAATATAATAGTATAATACGTATAGAAGAAGTAAAATATAATAGTGTAATATATATATATTAGAATTAAAATATAATAGTGTAATACGTATAGAAGAAGTAAAATATAATAGTATAATACGTATAGAAGAAGTAAAATATAATAGTCTAATACGTATAGAAGAAGTAAAATATAATAGTATAATACGTATCTTAGAATTAAAATATAATAGTGTAATACGTATAGAAGAAGTAAAATACAATAGTGTAATATGTATCTTAGAATTAAAATATAGTGTAATACGTATGTTAGAATTAAGATATAATAATCTAATACGTATACAAGAATTGAAATGTAATAATTTAATACATATACATATACTAAAATTAAAATATAATATTACAACAAAACTCCTATGTTGTCAACAGGCAAGTCCTTCACAACACCCATAATGACTGGTCCCGTCACAAACTTCGAACACAAGTAAACGTTATGTAACCGGACAACCATATTTTCTCCAGTAACTGAGGTTAAAGCCAAACTACGTCCTGTATCTGAATTTTCTATACCAGCTAAACACTCTTGCGTGATCAGCGACTGGCTACACCCGGTATCTCTATAGATTAATATTGCCTTAGGGCTCAATTCTTGTTTCACATCACAAACCATACCAGTGGACACATACGGGTTTACCTTCTCTGCCATGGGACTAACCATTAACTCTCTCGCTAACGGAGCTGACCTCACTAAACCGACCACTTGCGGGTTATCGCGTTTCCTTTTAAAACAGTCCCCGACAAGATGGTTATCCTTTTTACAGTAACTGCAATGTGGACGAAAAGTTCGTGCATTGGCTGATAATGCAGGCTTATCCTTACTTTGCCCACCAGGTGCATTCCTTGCCTGACTAGCTGACCAACTAGATGACTCTCCCCGATAGTTACTTTCCCGGGAAAAACCTGGCTGAAATTTCTTCTTATCACCCTGTTGTATAGAGCTACCTTGTACTGCCTGAGCTTTGTGTATTAACACGTAGTCATCTGCCACTATGCCTGCATCCTCTATCTTTTTGACATCACGATCCTCTAAATGAATACGTAAGCTAACTGGTAATCCATTTTTAATGTCCTGTAAGATCAACAACTCCCGTAACTCGGTATATGACTCTACCTGATGAGACACCACCCATTTATCAAACATCCCTGCCTTGTTAGCCACAAACTCACTATAAGACTGACCCTGCGTTTTTCTCAACTCGCTATACCGTAAACGATAATCCTCAGGTCGTAATTCATACGCCCTCAACACTGCCGCCTTAACTAGGTCGTACTGACTTGCTCGCTCATCACTCATTGAATTATAAGCTACACTAGCCTTCCCCTTAAACTTAGACACGGCTAACAATGTCCACTTAGACTGCGGCCAATTTAGCTGCTTAGAGGCCCGTTCAAAAATTTGAAAGAACATATCTACCTCCTGGTCATCAAATACAGGCACTGATCTATAAGCCTCCGACATGTTAAAACCATTTCCTGCCTCACGTCTAACTTCTTCAGTATTCAACTTTAACTCATGTTCCACTTTTAATTTTTCTAACTGGAATTCTCTATCCCTATCTCTTTCCTCTCTCTCTCTCTCTCTCTCTATCTCTCTCTCTCTCTTCTCTATCCCTCTCTCTCTATCTTCCCTATCTCTATCTCTATCTTCTCTATCTTCTTTTTCTCTATCCCTCTCTTCTCTTTCTCTCTCTCTATCTCTCTATCTAATGCACGTTCTTCTCTTTCGTACTCAAGCTTTTTAAAAGCTAACTGTTGTTCCATACTCAAGTCATTTATCTCTATCTCTGGAACAATCTCACTGTCTTCCATAACAGGCCTATCACCAAAAACTTCCTGGATAATAATTGTCTTTATATCACCTAAGGTTTTAGCTGATGTTAAATCAATTTTCCGCTCACTTGCGATTTCAACTAACTCGGCCTTACGTGCTCGCTTAATCTCCACTACACTGAGCGTAGGCCTATCCAGCAAATTCTTATCCATGTTTAGATATGACGCACTTATTATTAATTAATTTTCTAGTGAACAACGTTGCTACTTCTAATTATTTGTAAAAATAATTTATAAAGCCCCCATTTACAAACAATACTTTTTTAAATATGCATGTCCCGTTTCAAATCCGGGACGAGCGCCCCAATTTTCTACTCCTGTCACGGGGATTCTATAATACCCGTAACTGAATAAACACGATTGTCCAAATATCTCTCCTAACTGTATATCTATTAGATCTCTCTGTAACGGGCTGTTAAACCCTAGTTTGGCTCGTCTAGGTATGATCAGAGATACGATCTTATATAAAGTATATGTAATATAGCACGTTTAGTTCACTAGAAAACACAACAAAAACACAATACACTTTGGAATCTGTATTAACCTACGCTGCCAAATGTACTGCCGCAGTAGTTAATTAATAACAACAATAATAACAACCCAGAACTGATCACTTAATTAGTTAATCTCTAGGTGTCTAGTTTACACAATATGC
Organism: Gigantopelta aegis; assembly: GCF_016097555.1. Lineage (NCBI taxonomy): Eukaryota > Metazoa > Mollusca > Gastropoda > Neomphalida > Peltospiridae > Gigantopelta > Gigantopelta aegis. The sequence continues at coordinate 146,128 of NW_024533145.1, forward strand.
TAATCACTTCACCGTGACACAACACCCACACGTGTGATAATTGAGAAACGCTAACACACACACGTGTGATAATGGAGAAACGCTTCCAGGGGAACTTAATTAATAAAGGAATTACAACACTATTCCTAATTGGTTAATTTTTAATTAACCCTAACTACTCATTCAATAACCTTGTAACACAGAATTAATACTGGTACCTATCACAATAAAGACAATAACCTACAGTTTACCTAGGTCCTCTAGGATGACTGGCTAAGCTTTATATATATATATATATATATATATATATATACATATCAGAACGGTGAGCCTACAGAATACTGCGTCAGATGACCGGCAGCACCGTCTATATAATATTGGTATAATACAGTATTAAAATATTTAAAGTCACATCAATCACATCAAGGTTATACACAGAGCAGAAAATATATATTTACCAAAGTCCCGTCTGAACTAATATAGATCGTTCAGTGGACGACGACCGTTCCCCTGGATACTTCCAAAATGTTTCTCTTCGATCTATCTAAAATCCTAGCTATTTATTCAAAACTCTCAGAGACAGCGAATATCGCCTGGGGGTACATGGCGGTACCTCACGTATCATCTGATATTTCCACCTCTCCCAGAGTCGGTATATTTTTCTCTGATCGTCAGACTGGCTGTCGCCATTCCGCGAGCAATCCCCTGGTCATAAACAGCACTAGCGGAGTTATTACGTAACTACTGGCCACATGGCCTCCACAGCTGGACTAAGTGCATATTGGAATTCATGGTCGCGCGAAGGTATTACGTAACAAAGTTGCCCACCTTGGCTAAGTGCAATTGGAACTGTATACGGCCTTCTAAAACAATTAATATCGCCACAGGCGAAAAGAAATTCAGAGCATATACCGTCACAAGTAGGTTACATACTTGACTAAAGCATTTTACATTGCATGTACATGAAGCTTTTACTCACAGCTTGTTTGGTTACCGGTAGAAAGCGTATAGCAAATCCATAAAAATCCAAGATTGTTTGACTTTTAAAACATTTTTCTTCTGACTAAGCACGGCACTTGCTTAAAACTGCATGGTGCACGTGAAACTCCTTTTTTATGTTAACACCTTTTATGATGGGTGGGTGGGTGGGAGGCGGGGGGGGGGGGGGGGGGGTTCGGTTGCAAAGGTATAAATTTATTTCCAATCTACAGGCGGTGCTGGACGGATGAAGTAGTCTTGTGCCGTGCCCGCATAACACTTTTTCTGTGGGTGTTTTTACGGTTGGGAGGGTATAAATTTATTTGCAATCTGGCTTAGTAAACTGAGCATTCTGGATTATATTCGAGCCCTACCATGTCTCAATGATAACATAACCACGAGGCAAGTAGTGAGATTGCTGCAAGTGTCCATGTGGCCGTTAACTTCTTGAGACTAGTATATATCGTGTATATGCCCTAAAGGCAAGCCACAGACGCAGTGTCCATGTGGCCGTTAACTTCTTGAGACTAGTATATATCGTGTATATGTCCTAAAGGCAAGCCGCAGACGCAGTGTCCATGTGGCCATTAACTTTTGAGACTAGTATATATCGTGTCGGACGGCACCCACGCATCCAGTCTGTAAAAGCCTTTAGTGTAGCTGCTAATCACATCACCTTTGAGACTCAATCGGGATGTAGGCGAGACGTAGCCCAGTGGTAAGGAGCTCGCTTGATGCGCGGTTCGTTTGGGATCGATCCCCGTCAGTGGGCCCATTGGGCTATTTCTCGCTCCAGCCAGTGCACCACGACTGGTATATCAAAGACCGTGGTGTGTGCTATTCTGTCTATGTCATGGCGTATATAAAAGATGCCTTGCTGCTAATCGAAAAAGAGTAGCCCATGATGTGGCGACAGCGGGTTTCCTCCCTCGATATCTGTGTGGTCCTTAACCATATGTCCGACGCCATGTAACTGTAAATTTTACGTGTTCATATACCACGAAGGTTTCGAACGCCTGTCTCGGGCTTAACATCTGACGTCGCCAGTGACTAAGTCCGGGATAGGAGGGGGGAGGGGAGGTAAGTTTGAGGTAGGCGGAATTTGAAATTTAGAAGTTAGGTCAGAGACCAAAAGCAGCTGACTCACTCACTCTACTCATGTTGGTAAAATTCAAATGTCCAAACATAAAATTTTAAAAAGCTCGGCCGAAAATGTTTTAATGTGATTACAGCAATTTAGACGGGCTACCAAAATAAAGTGCGTCGGACAATTTACAAAAATAAACATAAAATTTTGAAGACCTTACCTGCAGGCGAAAGTTTTTGTAGAGGTTGGCGTTACGGCGATCCCAAGTAGTGACGGACATCAAGCAGCGGAATGTGTCGGCGGTAGTGTGTAGCAGCTAGCGCCCTCGCGACAGCTGGGTAGTCCTGGCCTATGACAATCTTCATCATTCTGTGCAGAGATGCGTTGTCCATTTCCGGCACTACCAGTCCCTGGTTGTACGAGTCATTCCGCCGCTTGGTGAGGCAGACCATCACTGGTGGTGGTTAGATGGGGTGAATACTCACTCTCGCCATTTGGAAGTGATTGGAAGGTGAGCAAAAAGTCTGTCCCCTCTGGTGTCCGTCCTGATGTTTATATCGTGCCGTCGGGAAATACTTCCATGGTTCCACCGGATTTGGCTGCGGCGGCTGTGATGTGCCATGTCGGGTTAGTCGCTAGGTGTTGTAGCCTTCCTCTTCGCAGCAATAGGCCTCAAACGGGCCGGCGGCTCAACGAGAGCTGTCTGTATAGTCGACAGCTGCAGCGGAATTGCCGAAGTAGGGGTGGATGTTGGGGCCCGCAGTGGTTCCTCACACATGGCTGTGTTCAAAACCGATTGCTCTGTGATCGCATCTGGAGACGTCGGGACCTGTGGCTTCGTCGTGCTCTTCTGCGTGGTCGTGGGAGTAGGGTGGGGCGTCGCAAAACGGACAGCCGCTTGCGGTTCAGCCGCCAGTTTTGGTCCCCCCCCCCCTTCCCCGTACCGCCCCTGGCGCACGTTTGCTATTCCGTATCATCCTCCTCTTCGGTTGTATTGAGTCGCAGTACACTAAAGTCAGTGCCTCCACGAGTCAAAAATATCGGACTGGAGTACTGTGCAGAACAGGCGTGCGCTACAATAGCTTGCTCTGAATGTGCACGTTAAACACTCTGACCTGACTTGACCTGCCTCCCCCCTCCCCAACTAGAGACTGGACTTCCCATTAGAGGTTGCCCCCCCCCCCACACACACACACACACACATATACACACAAACATAACTAGAGACTGGCCTTCCCATTAGAGGTTATGCCCCCCCCCCCCCCCCCCCCCGCTACTATAGATAACGTTCCTACGGGACTGTTCTCTATTTTTTTCTTGTACCAACCAGTGCCCCACTACAAGTATATCACAGGCTAGCTCGCGTCACCTCCAGCCCTCCCCATATTAATACTGATATCTTAGGTATAAATAACAATTAGCGGAGGGTTGGAGGTGACTCGAGCTAATCAAAGGCCGGCGTCTGTCTATGAAATAGTACATATATAAAATATCTTTCACGACTGGTGTATCAAAAACCGTGGTATGTGCTGTCCAGTCTGTGTGAAAAAGTACATTAAAATATCCCATGCTGCTAGTATATCAAAGGCCGTGGTATGTATTTTCCTTTCTTTGAGAAAAGTGTAGAGAGTTTCCTACGTGTATTACAAAATGTTTGACATCCAGTAGTCGATGGTTCATACATCAATGTACTCTGGTGGCAAGGGCGTAGGAAGGTGCCAAAACGTGGGTGCGCGCGCACACACATCCCCACACCCACACCCACACACATAAATATACACATGTATATACATACATACATACATATATACAAACATACATACATATATACAAACATACATACATACATACATACATACACACCGTACGTTTTCGACTTCCTATAAAAAGAGTTCCAAGATTTAAAAATGAAACCTGCTCATCGGTTGTCATGGGATTCTCTCCATCGTGGTTCAATCAAAATGTATATAGCGAGGTTTCGTATTCCACATGGATGTAATTTTCATTTATAATCTATATTTAGAAAAATTAGGCGCTCTAAATCCGTGAATGTATGCCTTTAATGATGTTTTTTTTTATCAGTTTTAGCAGTAGTTGGTAAATAGTCATATATCTTATCATCAGTTCCCTTTTGATGCAAACGGACTACATATAATGTGCGTGAGACAGAGACAGAGAGAGAGAGAGAGCGAGAGAGAGAATCAGAGCGAGAGAGAGAGAATCAGAGCGAGAGAGAGAGAGAATCAGAGCGAGAGAGCGAGAGAGAGAGAATCAGAGCGAGAGAGAGAGATAATCAGAGCGAGATAGCGAGAGAGAATCAGAGCGAGAGAGAGAGAGAATCAGAGCGAGAGAGCGAGAGAGAGAATCAGAGCGAGAGAGCGAGAGAGAGAGAGAATCAGAGCGAGAGAGCGAGAGAGAGAGAATCAGAGCGAGAGAGAATCAGAGCGAGAGAGCGAGAATCAGAGCGAGAGAGAGAGAGAGAGAATCAGAGCGAGAGAGAGAGAGAATCAGAGCGAGAGAGCGAGAGAGAGAGAGAATCAGAGCGAGAGAGAGAGAGAATCAGAGCGAGAGAGCGAGAGAGAGAATCAGAGCGAGAGAGAGAGAATCGGTGCGAGAGAGCGAGAGAGAGAATCGGAGCGAGAGAATCAGAGCGAGAGAGCGAGAGAGCGAGAGAGAGAGAATCAGAGCGAGAGAGCGAGAGAGAGGGAGAATCAGAGCGAGAGAGCGAGAGAGAGAATCAGAGCGAGAGAGCGAGAGAGAATCAGAGCGAGAGAGAGGGAATCAGAGCGAGAGAGCGAGAATCAGAGCGAGAATCAGAGCGAGAGAGCGAGAGAGAGAGAATCAGAGCGAGAGAGAGAGAATCAGAGCGAGAGAGCGAGAGAGAGAGAATCAGAGCGAGAGAGAGAGAATCAGAGCGAGAGAGCGAGAGAGCGAGAGAGAGAATCAGAGCGAGAGAGTGAGAATCAGAGCGAGAATCAGAGCGAGAGAGCGAGAGAGAGAGAATCAGAGCGAGAGAAAGAATCAGAGCGAGAGAGCGAATCAGAGCGAGAGAGAGAGAGAGAGAGAGAGAGAGAGAGAGAGAGAGAGAGAGAGAGAGAATCAGAGCGAGAGCGAGAGAGCGAGCCATACACGCATACAAACATACAAACAATGTTTGTGGTGTGTTTCAACTGCTGTTAACTTTCACTAGTTTATTTGACCAAACAATCTACAACATAATAATAATAATAATAATAATATAAAGAACAAACAGAATGAAAAAATAAAAACCGCAAACAAAACAAAAACCCACAGATTGTGATATACATTTATTATTATTAAAATAATCATAATTACGAAATTTAAAACACAAAACAAAATGTGTACAATCTTTAAATTTAAACATTACACAAATACAATTTACAAGTTACAGTAACTAATATAGGAAACATAATTCTCGTTAGTCAAGGCCTCCAACCTACGTCATAGACCTGTAGTGTATATCAGATAATTCCATTTATTAATGAAGATATTTATTATATTGTTGTTGTGTGTGTGTGTGTGCGTGCGTGTGTATGTGTGCGTGTGTGTATGTGTGTGTAAGTATATGTGTGTGCGTGCCCACGTGTGTTTGTGTGCGTGTGCTTGTATTTGTGTGCGTGTGTCTGTATCTACGCTTTACCAACTGAGCTAACAAAAGACAATTAACTAGCTACTGCGCATGAGGAGGACATCATACCAACACTACTACATAATCCACCCTCAAGTCAGTTTATATCCCGAGGCTCTGGGCCACAAATTGTAACATATAAATCAATCAACACAAAGGTTTCGAACCAGTGAACATTTAAACACAGGACAACCACAAATTCTGCCGGACTAAACCAACACCTACTAAACCAAACATTATCATAAAATATAAACGCAAACATATTTCCAAGCCCGTAGTCACGCTGAACGGCAAAAAACGGCCAGGACGGCACTGATTTATAAGAATCCAGTGCTCTACTGGCTAAAGTCTCACCAGTTACTACTAGGAAGATGACTACTAGGAAGATGACTAACACTACACTACTACATATGTGTATGATTTATAAGAATCCAATGCTCTACTAGCTAAAGTCTCACCAGTTACTACAAGGAAGATGACTCCTTACTAACACTACACTACTACATATGTGTATGATTTATAAGAATCCAGTGCTCTACTAGCTAAAGTATCACCAGTTACTACTAGGAAGATGACTAACACTACACTACTACATATGTGTATGATTTATAAGAATCCTTTTTGACATCATATTTTGCATGCAGACTGACCTAGGACTTGGGAAGCAACGTCATGTTATGATATCGCTTCCCAAAATTACGCCTTTACACTATTATTACAGTGTGATTCATATGGTTATAATTAACCGGGTTATGTTGAACCATGTGGATAATAAAACATGTTATTTCCGTACTTTAAAGCTGTAGTCCCTAGAATATTTCTATTTAAACATTTAGAATAGATGATCCAGTTCCGTTTGCTGAATACAAGGCCCACTACTGCGCCATCGTTTCGCTACGCTTATTTATCTACCTTATATCTATGACAAATACAAACGCAATGGCCAGCTGAGTTTCGATTCAATTAGCGATACGCGAATCAAAATGGGACTTTACGACAGACAGACAGACATTTTATTATGTGACTTCCCTTGAATCTGAGCTTCTCGCGTGATATTTAAAACATTAACTATATCGGGTGTGGTGTAGTCTCTTAATTCCAAAACATATATCCTAGGTATAACACCTTACCTTCTTTTGGTATATGCATTATATTGATTTATTTATTTATTATCAAGCATATATTTTTAACGACCACTCATATTGAACACATTTAACTATCTCGATTGTGGTGTAGTCTCTTAATTCCAAAACATATATCCTAGGTATAACACCTTACCAGGATAGGTGGTGGTGGTGGTGGTGGTGGTGGTGGTAGTGGTGGGGGTTACCTTGAAATTTCGACACTGGCCAGCTGTTGAGATAAGCGTCACAGGTAAAAGGGTGTCAACAAGTACATAACGCTCTTGGGAAGAGGGGGGAAGGGGGAGGGGGAGGGGGGGGGGATTCACGAAACATTATCAGGACCATACGTTACTTTTGATTCATCACGTTGACCTAAAAAGAACCTTCTTTTGTTCTATGCATTATATTTATTTATTTATTATCGAGCATATATTTTTAACGACCACTCATATTGAATACATTTAACTATCTCGACTGTGGGGTAGTCCCGTAACTCCAAAATATATATCCTAGGTGTAACACCTTACCAGGGATGTGTGTGTGTGTGTGTGGGGGGGGGGGGGGGGGGGGTACCTTAAAATGTCAACAGTGGCCAGCTGATGACATAAGCATTACAGATAAAATAACGTGTTAACAATTACATAACACTAGAAGGGGGGTGGGGTGGGTTGTCGATGCAAGAAACACTATTAAGACTATATTATTTTTATTCACCACTGATCTAAAACATTGTTTCCGACCCCATCTAATAAAAAAGGTCGAACTTATTTAGTTTCTATGCATTATTTATTTATTTATTTGTTTGTTTGTTTATTACTGAGCGTATACTTTTGACGAGTGGGCGGGATTTAGCTAAGTCTATTGACTGCTCGCTTCATGTGCTTGTGTCACAGGATCGAACCACTTCGGTGGATCCATTCAACTGATTAGGTTTTTATCGTTCCAACCTGTGCATAACTACTGGTCAAAGGCCGTGGTATGTGTTTTCGTGTCTGTGGGAAAGTGCATATAAAAGATATCTTGCTGCATTAGGAAATATGAATGAAGAAGAAGAATAGTAAGAAGAAGACAAAAGAAAAAGAAAGTTACATATTGTTTTGTTTACTGACACCACTAGAGAACATTGATGTATTAATCATCGGCTATTGGATATCACACATTTGGTAAGACTGACATATAGTCCCAGAGGAAACATGACACGGATTGTTTTTTTTAGTAGTAGCCCTTAACTTCCTTATATATGCACCATCTCACAGAGTAGCACATACCACGGCCTTTGATATATTAGTCGTGGGGCACTGACTGGAACAATGGACCCACTGACGGGGATTGATCCTAGGACGACTGCCCATAACCGAGCTCTTTACCACTAGGCTGAAAGCGGGGTGAGGGTGGGGATGGGGATGCAAAGGCGTCGGGCGTTGCTAGCAATAAGTGGAAAATTATTATTTTGTCTTTCAATTGGAGGAGGCCAGTGAGAGCTTGTTTAATGTTTCCACTTGATACACACACCACCAAAAACAACGATCCTATCACCACCACCACCACCACTAACAACAGTCTTAGTAATAGTAGTAACAACAGCAATAGTGCTACAGCTTTAACAGCAGTAAATTCGAGAAACATGACCAAAGTCTGATATACAAAGCACATCATAGTTGTGTGTTATTTATGCTAATCTAGCTTACTAACTGGATAATTACTGTAATTAATATAGTGTTTAAATATCTTATCCCACACAGTGATCTCTTCTCCAGCTATCCCAGTCCCTAAATAATTACTCTGACTCATGTCAATAAAACTTCAAGACTCACAGCATACTTCTTAGATCTATGACCCGTGTTTTATGAACATAAAATTTACATACCTTAGAAACTGTTCAAATATGTCGTGTTCTACTTCCGGAATGACGATCTCATCCTGCTCTGCCAATGGTCCGTAGAACATGGCCTCGAACACGCCGCTGCGGATACTGAGAATCTGTCTGTGAGCCTGGACGCACTTCTGTTCTCTTCCCACCTTGAATGTTACGTTAGTGAACATTTTATTTTCAAGAGAATGTCCGAGACATTCTGTAAGAGATTTTCTGCTCTGCCAGCTGTCAAGACCAGTCTGACTACTTGGTTTGCATGTCGCCATCTTGTCACTGAAAATATACATAAAATAGCTTAATTTTTATCTTTGTTTTAATAATAGATGTGGTACAGGCATCAACAGGAACCTTGCACGGGACTGTGAATAGCTTCATGTCTAGTTGTAAAACACTTCTTTAATATTTTCTGACTACCCTGAGTTTTCTGCATTATAAGATGTCTTCGACTAACACTATCTTGTAACGACTGGTATTACATATTAACTATATTTTCTTCTTTCGAATGTCAGTGTGTATAGTCAACATGTTTCTCACCGTCACAATATTTGTAAGCAGACAAACTGGATTTCCAATCCAAATATTTTCGAAAACTCAGGATTGTCCCTTTAATATTTGTTACTTTATTTAATAAAACAACCCAAAAAGTCAGGATTGTCCCTTTAATATTTGTTACTTATTTAATAAAACAAACCTAAAGCAGCTTTAAAAATAAAACAGGGTAGTCCCTTTATTTAATGGTTATGTTAAAATGTGTGTGTGTGGATCCCCCCCCCCCCCCCCCCACACACACACACATATAAACTTGGCATCTTCCTACGCCACCGCACACACATATAAACTTGGCATCTTCCTACGCCACCGCACACACACACACGCACACACACCACAAATTAAGAAAAACAACAAAACATAAACAAAAACAAAATAGCAAAACCACCCACGAACTAGACAAAACAATAATCATCATTAATGACAGTGTGGCGTACAGAATGCACGTGAATATATGTAGTATAGTACGGTATGGTGGTTCTCAAATAACCCGCAGTGATAGGAGCGACCTCGAGTGTCAGCGAGTGTTCCGCCTCCTTTAAATATCTACCAGGGGCGTAGGCTACGGACTCCCCCCCCCCCCCCCCCCAACACACACACACACTGAAGCAAATGGTCCGCTTTCAGAACTAAAACATACAGGTTTATACATATGGAGTTTCTGGTGGTGCAAAAACAAAATAGAAAAAAGGTCCACTTGGTTCATATTCGAACCTCCCAGGTCCAGATCTCGCTACGCCCCTGTCTACGGTCGATTTGTTTACATGTTGCTATGCGACGCCGAAGTTTCTAAAATAAGACCGTTTTTCACTGTGTCAGACTAGTTTCCCCCATTGTTTATCTATTGCAAATACTCTCCTACGTACCCGGTGAAATACAGCAGTTATGACATCCACCGCCCTAGTCCCTTTGTATAGTATCTATGAACAGGAATATATCGACGTGTCCTGTGTCACGTGCACTGTGTTATGTGACCTGAACTAGTTGTGTATAAAATCAAGCGATGTAATCGCTAGCAGAACGGACAAGTGATAGACTCAACAACTGAAGGCGTGATTAATTTTAAATAAAAGTGTTCGTACCTTCGAATTCTTCCAGCATCAATATTTCAAACAGTTGAGGAAAATACTTCCGCGAATATTACTTGATTCCCTGGGAAATGTACCTTTCGGTTTTGTTACATACAAAGCGAGACGACTCTGTTTCAGTTGTCTATTCAGGTTCTAGTAGACGAAATCAATTCCTGTTGCCGATAATGTGAACGTTTACTAATAAAACTGATATAAGCAGCTTATCAACACACACACGGGGGGGGGGGGGGGGGGGGGGGTCACATACCATTTAAGAGATTTAATTAATGTTGTTAATAGTAACCGTCATTTTTGCTGAAAATTGCACTTCCATTTTTGGGGGTACCCCGCATTAGTTTCAACCTCTGATATGTACAGCATAACAACTGTATAACAAATAAAAAAGTGTGTTTATTTATTGTCAATGGATAATAGTATTTGCACAAATAATCAATGTCACATATTACTAACAATCACACTCACAGCTGCTTTTAATCCGTAAATATTTGACGTGCACCTCGAACTTTGACACGGAACTCTCTTGTTTGGTACTATGCAACCTTCATTGAACAGTGTAGGTTATACTATACCAAATAAAATCTCAAATGCGATAATGTTAACTTATGTGGTTAAAACCAGTACAATGAATTTTTAAACCAAATTACGAAGTAAGTGGAAGTTTTTGCAGCTCACTTTTCATATAACCAGATACTTTTACAACACGAAAGGTTTCGCACAAAATTGTAGAACTTAGTTTTATAGGTACCCCAAAAATGTTTCAAGCACAACGCTACTTCGCACTTTGTAACTAGGTGAAATAAAATTGAATTAATTTATTGGCCAGATAAAATTATTTTTTTACAAAAAGACAACAACACTGTTACATGCATTACCAATGACAGGACTGTTTGTATTATCAGAACTATCACACTTTTGGCGAACTTCGAACCTCGACCCTCTTTATATTCCCGCACCCTGCTATATTTTACAGGACCTATCTCCCCTATTTCCAAATGCACACTTCCCACACAAAACCACTTATTTGGCGCCACATTCGTCGCGTGATCAGAACAGTCATTCTGTCTTTTGTTTCCACTAAATATCGTCTGATATTTTGCCTTCAAGTGTAGATTAAAATTAGTTGTAAACGATAATTTTTACTTTCTATCATTTGTGTCATTCTGTTTATTCAGCAATTCTTTATAAAATAGTATAAATGTTTAATTTGTGTGTGTGTGTGTGTGTGTGTGTGTGTGTGTGTGTGTGTGGATATCACCGCTTATAAAAACAATGATCGATTTATTCGATGAAGATGAAGATGGACATAAAATGAACATATTTTTTTGTATCCCACATTAGGGGATTACTTTACAAACATCTTATATATCTTCAAATCTTTATTAAAATAATAATATTAAAAGTTTGATCGGTTCAGCAACTAACGGTACATAAAAGATCAGTCAGCTTGTATTTCGTATCAACTTTTTTTTTTCTACCAAATACTGAGAGGCAAAATAAGGAGTATGTCTTTCCACAAAGTCGACCAACACACAACGATATACGGTAGTACAGCTTTCCTCGTGTTCCTATCTCTCTCTCTCTCTCTCTCTCTCTCTCTCTCTCTCTCTCTCTCTCTCTCTCTCTCTCTCTCTCTCTCTCTCTCTCTCTCTCTCTCTCTCTCTCTCTCTCGACAAATGGAAAAGCAATAGGTGTCGTGTACCCCAAGCACTGACCTTCTCTGTTCTGTGGAATGAACTATTTGTGTATAAAATCAGTCATTACAAATCGCTAGCAGAACGAACTAGTAACAGACTGAACCACTGAGGGCGTGGTTATTTTCAAATAAAAGTCTACATACCTCCGAATTCTTCCAGCGTCAATATTTACTGAATGTTTTATATTAATTGTGCGTTTGGGTGTGCATATGGTTTAGTGACAGTTTGGCTTGGTGATTTGGGGGGGGGATCTGGCAGTGGCTCCTCCTTCCGCCGACTGGATCTCCTTTTTAGTACTCAAGTTTAACATTAATAAATATTGTATTTTAGATATTAGGTTACCAATATGCTTTTTAATACTGTTTTTATGTTTATTATACGATATGACGTATCACTGACAAAAATATGTCTGATGCAATACCCTATGCACATGCCTTTTCGTGTTATTTTGTTTTGTTGGGGGGGGGGGGGGGTTGTATTTTTGGTTGGTTTCTGGTGAAGTACATTTTAACTATAGACTTGATAGCTGTATTTTTCTCGTTCCAACCAGTGCACCACAACTGGTCAAAGGCCGTAGTATGTGTTTTCCTATCTCTGGGAAAATGCATATAAAAGAGTCCTTGCTACTAATGGAAAAATGTAGCGGGTTTCCTTTCTAAGACTATATACCTGAATTATCAAATGTTTGACATCCAATAGCCGATGATTAATAAATCAATGTGCTCTAGTGATGTCGTTAAACAAAATAAACTTTAACGTTTTCTGTTTCTCTTGGGGGGTTTTCAGAACCAACAGCAATGTGGTGCTCTGGAAATTGCGGCGCATAAGAATGAAATGTTTTATTTAACGACACACTCAACACATCTTTTTTACGGTTATATGGCGTCAGAGATATGGTTAAGGACTACACAGATATTGAGAGCGGAAACCCGCTGTCGCCACTTCATGGGCTACTCTTTTCCATTAGCAGCAAGGGATATTTTATATGCACCACCCGACAGACAAGACAGTACATACGGCCTTTGTTACACCAGTTGTGGAGCACTGTCTGGAACGAGAAATAGCCCAATGGGCCCACCGACGGGAATCGATCGTAGATCGATCGCACATCAGGCGAGCACTGTACCACTGAGCTACGTCCCGACCCCTGCGGCGCATAGTAAACAGTTAAAAATCCTAATGTGTGTAGCGTTTTAGCCTAATGATGTGCAATAAAATAAAAAAATAAAAAAATAAATAATAAAAACAAATAATAATAGTAATAATAAAATCGACAACGTATTACTTCATTCTTTTTCATTAAAAATAATTCTGAGTGAGTTGGGAAATGCAATTCACACCCAAATTGAGCGGCCATACGTTAACTGTCAGAACCGCGCTTGTATAACTCGAACCCGCGTGCAATTTCTTTGGCGCCGTCTAGACTCAAAAACGTTTTTTTCATTTTCCCAGCGGTCACTCATAATAAGGAAAATAATTTTCAATATATTCTCAGTTTTATTTTCTCAGTGCTATCCTGCCTGTGGGAAGCGCAAATAAAAGATCCCTTGCTGCTAATCGGAAAGAGTAGCCCATGTAGTGGCGACAGCGGGATTCCTCTCAAAATCTGTGTGGTCCTTAACCATATGTCTGACGCCATAAATCCGTATATAAAATGTGTTGAGTGCGTCGTTAAATAAAACATTTCTTTCTTTCTTTATATGCAGCTCGTTTCAGTTTTATATGTCAACATTAACGGCAATGGAAATTTATTAACATAACCGTATACATTTATCTCCAAGGGGAATAACTGTGAAAAGGTTGTGTAGGGAGCAGGTCAACTTGCCCCAAAACCAACTCACTCCACACTGTTTAGTCAACTCATATCATTACCATTTTATAAATTAATATACCAATATTTTAAGCAATAATGTGTATGAAATGTTGTTGAATATGCACACCAGTCGGAGTCCAAAAGCCTTGCCTAAATAGGCTTGACAGTTCATTGTAATATATAGAGGATATTATATGAGTGTCCATGACAGACGATGTTTACTACACGAGTGCTCTCGCTCGGGAAATACGATAACGTAGGCACGAGTGTCGTAAACCATGTCTGTCATGGACACGATTGTAATATTCTGTTTGTTACCGTAGCACTGTACTGCCAAATGAACATTCCAGTCATTGTTTACAAAATAACGTTTCCTTAACGGCGGAGTAATGTTTATTCATGACTGTCTACCCCTAAATGTGTGCGACAGTTATAACTGTATTATATATTAATTTAATTAAAAAAAAAAAATTACGATCCCTCTCCAAACCTTCCACAAAGTCATTCAGCCTCATGTCATTGGGTCCCCCTAAATGGAATTTCTGGATCCGCCACAGTAAAGCCATTTAACTCGTAATAGCGGAGTTTCTTTGTAATATTAATAAATAAAATGACACCGAAGTGGTAGACGTCCATTCTTAATTTTGTCACAATTATTTACGGACAGTAACGTTTGGAGCGAGCTGTTCAAACACTCAGTCTAGGGGCGACTTGGTTTTGGAGCGAGTTCGTTTTGGGGCGAGTTGACCAGCATTCATTGTGTATCCTCCGAATATACAACACAACTGATTAAAAGTAGGGCATACAGCACAGATACATTTCGTGCACTATCCCAGTCGGTTGGTTCTTAAGACGGTTTGTTAATAACACACGCCCTACATCGTAAACAGAAAGTAGACGCAGTGAGCTGGTTTTCCTTGAAACGCAAACACTATACCAGGAAGTAGTCCTGGCAGACATTTAGAAGGTGAGTCACTCGAAAGTAAGTTCAGATTTCAATACTTTAACACATAAAATACACTGTGATTTGGTATTCCCTGAGCGGATGCAGTACAGTGTGTATATGTATGTGTGTGTGTGTGTGTGTGTGTGTATATATATATATATATATATATATATATATATATATATATATATTTACTATTTAGTATATATGTACGTATGTACCTGTATGCTTGTGTGTGTTTGTGTATGTGTGTGTGCATGTATGTGTGTGTGTGTGTGCATGCGTGTGTATGTATGTGTGTGTGCGTGTGTGTGTGTGCATGTGTGTGTGTGTGTGTGTGTGCATGTGCATGTGGGTGTGTGTGTGTGCATGTGAATGTGTGTATACATGTGTGTGTGTTTGTGTGTGTGTGTATGTGTTTGTGTGTGTGTCTCTGTGTGTGTGTATGTGTGGGTGCGTGTGTGTGCGTGCGTGTGTGTGTGTGTGCATGTGAATGTGTGTGTGTCTGTGTGTGCGTGTCTGTGCGTGTGTGTGTTACAGGGCTCGAACTTATCACCCACGTAAATTAAAAAACAAAACAAATTGCCGTCTAGTTTTGCGTAACCCATTTTTCGTTCTCGCCTTAAATGAACGCTAAACTCAGATATGAGCCTGATGTGTTGGAAAGAGGGATATTCGGTCCACCAACACGTACCGACGGTTTAAAAAAAAAAGTAAAACAAGCAATTTTAGAATTAATAAAACCCCAAGATTTTTGTTTCTAACTGGGGGCAGCCATCTTGCGTCCTTTTTGGTAGCCACGTACACATCGGCTGGACGCGAAATGACGTCAGCTCCTACTGCAGTAAGCAAACGCGATAGAAAGAACCTAAAACCTATGACCTGAGCTGATACAAAGAAGCCACTAAATAAAGATGGATTACGACATTGAGCAAGAAATGGACAGCGAAGAGGGTTTTCTAGAGACGGAACACAGGTGGGATTTATTTTTATTTTTTTTATTTTTTTACAACCGTTTTAGTTTGAACCAATATACCCCGCTGCCGAAATAGAAATGCGTTCAACCGATTCAACTGATTAATCAACAGATGACGAACCACCCGAAAATGTTGGGATGGGACTTGATAATGTGGACTGGTGTGTCTGTGGTAACTGTTTTTCACACTCCCCCCCCCCCCCCCCCCCCCCCCCCCCCCCCCCCCCCCCCCCCCCCCCAGAATTGGAGTGTATTGGTTGTCGGAAAAATTACCAGTTTCGACCAGACGCAAACACGGTAGAATGTTTTCAAATGTGTTAAAACATATTTTTGTTTTGTACACTTATTAGTATTAGTAGTGGGGTGTTTTTAATTAATTTATTTATTTTATTTTTTATTTTTTTGCATTTCTAAATACATCATACTGACGCATATCCTCATGCCAAATCGCGTAATTGTATATGACATATTTAATCACTTACTTTACTTTTATACCTTCGGACGGTGAATACCGATTTCGTTGTGTATTTTTTCCTACATTTTATTTCTTTACATATTTAAATACATCATATGCAGAGGTGTATTTTAATGCTACATATGAACAACGTACACCTCGGCATCAACACACGAGTTCTGTTGTTGTCTTCGGGTTACTTTCGGGCTTCGGGCTGTCAATATTAAATAGACTGGACCCACGCTAGTAGGTCTATTTCGTAGCAATGAAGTCTGTAACAATAATACAAATAAAGTAATAATAACATAATAATAAAAATAATAATAATAATAATAAATCACAATAATAAATACTCTGATCAAAATAAATGACGGTCGTAATGTTTGACATTCAATAGCCGATGATTAATGAATCAATGTGCTCAAATGGTGTCGGTAAACAAAACCAACTTTAATTTACACCTACCCACTGAGAAAAAAGAGGGTGTAGTGGTCTTACACCTACCCATTGATTCGTTAAAACTCGCTCTGGGTGGGAGCCGGTATCGGCCTGCGAACCCGTACCTACCAGCATTATGTCCGATGGCTTAACCACGATACCATCGAGACCGGTCAGGGTAAGTTAATACTAACGATAGGTTGTAAGGGGAAATAACTCTAATGCACTGTGTTCAGACATCTATAATTCGAAGCCCCTATTCCAATCCTATAACACAACTGGATATGCAGGAATATAATTCGGATCGTGGTGATACATAAGGGTTACATTGTACAACAAGTGTTGATTTAAGCCATATTTTTATAGTAGGTTCAAATAATTAGTAATTAATTTTAAAAAAATAATAATAAATAAATAAAATTAACTTAAATTAATATAAAAATGTATGTAATGCAACTAATTTGAATTATATAATATAATACAACACAATACGATACAACATGAGGGGGAGGGGGGGCAGAGGAGAAATAAAATGTGGAGAGAGAGAGAAAAAAAAAAGCAAAAAAAAAGCACACCCCCACCAAGCAAATTGAGAGAGGGGTTATTATCCGATAGTGTTTTGGTATCATCAATATCATATATTAGGAATAAACATTGTATTATGCGAGCCTCTGGCGAGTGTAATACATTATTTGTCAACTGTATACGCAACTTTAATTCTAGTCATCCATTACTCGATATTCAAATGACGTAACAAGATGTGACGCAATGTCTTTCTGAATGGAAATGACGTCAAATTCAAATGAGCGTGATACAATACATATTAAATAAACGCATTTTATTATACTATGTTACAGTGTGGAATATTGTTATTGTACAACAACACAGTCGTGATAAATTGCTAGAATACCACAGGCGAGTCAACACAATTAAGATAAATTAATGTTTGTTGAGCTTGGGTTTGAAGATTTCAATAAAGATGGTTTCTTTATGTCTGTCATAATTTTATAAAATGGTAATATAGTACATTTACCCTTTCCACATGTATTAATGTGTTCACTCACCCATAGAATTCCAGTAGACGCGTCTCTAATGTGCTGCTCATGCAGCGTTACTATCTAAGCTCCAAGCATGTTTCTCAGATGTCATTTGCATTACAACAGGAGCATATTTTAGTTAAAAATAAAGTGTGCTTTGTTTAGCGAAAACATTTAGTAATTTCGGCATACAGTGTTAGAGAGGAAACCCGCTACTTTTTTCATTAGTAGCAGAATAGCACACACCATGACCTTTAATATACCACTCGTGGTGCATTGACTGAAACGAGAAATAGCCCAATGGGCCCACCGACGAGGATCGATCCCAAACCGACCGTGCATCAAGCGAGAGCTTTACCATTGGGCTAGATACCTCCTCGAGCATGTTTTAGCGTAAATAACGTTGGGTGTCTTACAATGCATATTCGCATGCACCAGGAATGATTTGCCATCAGGAAATTTAAATTTGGAATCTTCATCTAAAATGACACGAGTACCGCACATTTTATCAATACATTTACTGACTGATTTGTGCGAGTTGGAACTGAATACCGAGGGACATAATATTTGTTTGAGGTTCTAAGGCTGTCTAGTGCAATTTATAATAACATGTTTGGATAGGCAACGTTTCATTTGAGAACTTTGCTGTAATATAGGCATTCGAGACTCGACAATGGGCAGTAGTTTAGTATTGTTAGGATTATATGTAGTTTCAAGGGTAAGCGTTTTCTGTTTGTTGCTAGCTGTACCAGTACTACTTCTTAATTGTTACATAGAAAGGCGTGTTGCTCTTTCAAAACAGTTAGAGATGAGACCTCTAGGATATCCCTGTCTCCCTAAAAACACTTTTAATTCTGACAATCTTTTAGTTATTTTGCCAGGGTCGGTAACAATAGTACATATACGTCTGTACATATACGTAGTGTATGGGATATTTAGTTTAGTATGTCTTGGGTGGCAAGAGTTAAATTGGGTATATTGGTGGGTATCAGTTGATTTATAATACATACATGTGTATCTGTAATTAATTTATTGTCTTCTTTTGTAATCTCAATATTTAAAAATTATATTTATTCATGCATAATTTCCATAGTAAATTGCATTGATGGGTGAAGGCTATTGATAATACAATGGAACCTTTTTAATAGATCTTCATCTTTCAACCATATTGAGAAACAATCACCAATATAACGTTTCCAGTTAGATTTGATATAACTGACCAATTGATTGTTAAACGGGCAACCATTTTTCTTTAAAAAGTAGTTCTTCCAAGTAAGCAGCCACGCTAGTTACATACGTAGGACTGACGTCTGATCCATGACACAACCTTTAATTTGATGCAAGATTTTATCATTAAAACAAAATGTATTAAACATAAACTGCAGAGCATCTGTTACAAAATTGGTGGATAATGTTCCTTCCAGGGGATCGATAGAATTATGTATGACATGTTTAACAGCTTTAAATCCTAACTCATTAGGAATATTACTATCTAAACTTTGTCAAGTGGCGAGAATTGCGGCATTTGAATATGAGATGGTACATGTGTTAAGAAATCTGTCATCACATAACTAGGTACGACAGTAGCTATTGGTTTAAGAATAATATCTAGGAAATTACTAAGTCTTTGTATGACCACCTACAATTGGTCTGAAAGAAAGATCCAATGGTTCTTCTGTTTTAATATAGTCGCTGTTTTGTTGTTTTATACACAGTATGGAAAGAGCGAAGAGGCCACGTTATGATGCAGAACCTAGTCCACCAGAGACGTCTCAGACTCAAGATGTACAACAGGAGTCAACAATGGACTCGTCTGTCATTCAACCAGGTATACACTATAATGTTGTGTCAAATATTATTATCCCGGTAGTGAGCATACACACATGATTTGTGGAAAATTTATCGCGGGCTAATAAGACCAAAATTATTGAGAAGCAGTATGTTTTATATAACAATACTTGTTTGCTATGTCCTCGTGCGTGAAATGGTCACAAGAGGAAGAGTTCTGCAAATAATAACGAGACAGTGAACGACACAAGAGGAAGAGTTCTGCACATGATCACGAGACAGTGAACGACACAAGAGGAAGAGTTCTGCACATGATAACGAGACAGTGAACGACACAAGAGGAAGAGTTCTGCACATGATAACGAGACAGTGAACGACACAAGATGAAGAGATCTGCACATGATAACGAGACAGTGAACGACACAAGATGAAGAGGTCTGCACATGATAACGAGACAGTGAACGACACAAGAGGAAGAGTTCTGCACATGATAACGAGACAGTGAACGACACAAGAGGAAGAGATCTGCACATGATAACGAGACAGTGAACGACACAAGAGGAAGAGATCTGCACATGATAACGAGACAGTGAACGACACAAGATGAAGAGGTCTGCACATGATAACGAGACAGTGAACGACACAAGATGAAGAGGTCTGCACATGATAACGAGACAGTGAACGACACAAGAGGAAGAGTTCTGCAAATGATCACGAGACAGTGAACGACACAAGAGGAAGAGGTCTGCACATGATAACGAGACAGTGAACGACACAAGATGAAGAGGTCTGCACATGATAACGAGACAGTGAACGACACAAGAGGAAGAGTTCTGCACATGATCACGAGACAGTGAACGACACAAGATGAAGAGGTCTGCACATGATAACCAGACAGTGAACGACACAAGAGGAAGAGTTCTGCACATGATCACGAGACAGTGAACGACACAAGAGGAAGAGGTCTGCACATGATAACGAGACAGTGAACGACACAAGATGAAGAGGTCTGCACATGATAACGAGACAGTGAACGACACAAGAGGAAGAGTTCTGCACATGATCACGAGACAGTGAACGACACAAGAGGAAGAGGTCTGCACATGATCACGAGACAGTGAACGACACAAGAGGAAGAGTTCTGTACATGATAACGAGACAGTGAACGACACAAGAGGAAGAGTTCTGTACATGATAACGAGACAGTGAACGACACAAGAGGAAGAGATCTGCAAATGATTTGAGGACGGGACGTAGCCCAGTGGAAAAGCGCTCACTTGATGTGCGGTCAGTTTAGGATCGATCCCCGTCGGTGGCCCCATTGGGCTATTTCTCGTTCCATCCAGTGCACCACAACTGGTCAAATGCCGTGCTATGTGCTTTCCTGTCTGTGGGAAAGTGCATATAAAAGATCCTTGTTGCATTAAGAAAATGTCGCGGGTTTCCTCTGTTGATTACGAGTCAGAATTATCACATGTTTGACACCTAATAGCCGGTTATTAATAATCAATGCACTCTAGAGGTGTCGTTAAACAAAACAAACTTTTACCGTAGTTTGAAACCCAATAGCCGATGTATGTTTCGTGCTAGGGTGTCTTTATAAACATTTATGCATTAATCCATTCATTCCTCTGATGTATTGTTTTCCTGCCAATATGAGATCAACAGCTACAGAGCCAAACACATCATATTACGTATATACCTGAACCTTTCCTGTGATAATTGATAACTTTAAGCATGCATGTAGTTCATACGGATGTGTGAAACCTCCCATCATAGGTCTGAGTTTTCCTATAATAGTTTTATAAAGCTCATACCAATTACTAAATTTCAGGTAGAGTGCATTAACAACAGTAATGATCATACATGCACATATTTCTAACTGTTCTGCTACATTCATACGGTATACATCGCTGAACTATAATGTTTAGACATTTATTTTAAGGGTTCGGAATTGAAAAATGGACAAAGTAATTTGTTTTATTGTTTTATTTTACTGTTTTATATATATATATATATATATATATATATATATATATATATATATATGTGTGTGTGTGTGTGTGTGTGTGTGTGTCTGTGTCCCACTTTTTGGCACGTACCCACTAGAGCACATTGATTTTTTATCTTATCATCGGCTATTGGACGTCAAACATATGGTCATTCTGACACTGTTTTTCAGAGGAAATCCGTTCTTTTTACGATTAGGCAGCAATGGATATTTTATTTGCGCTTCCCACAGGCAGGATAGCACAAACCATGGCCTTTGTTGAACCAGTTATGGATCACTGGTCGGTACAAGTGGTTTACACCTACCCATTGAGCCTTGCGGAGCACTCGCTCAGGTTTTAGAGTCAGTATCTGGATTAAAAATCCCATGCCTCGACTGGGATCCGAACCCAGTACCTACCAGCCTGTAGACCGATGGCCTAACCACGACGCCACCGAGGCCGGTCGGAAAAATGGAAAAATGAACAAAGCACGGGATAAACTACTTCTAACTACAATCCTCCTGATACTCTGACGTCGACAACACGTAGGAGCGGGACCTGGCCCAGTGGTGCGCGGTCGGTTTAGAATCGATCCCCGTCGGTGGACCCATTGAACTATTTCTCGCTCCAGCCAGTGCTCCACGACTGGTACATCAAAGGTCGTGGTGTGTGCTATCCTGTCTATGGGATGGTGCATATAAAAGATCCCGTGCTGGTAATCGAAAAGCGTAACCGTGAATTTGCACAGCGAGTTTCCTCTCTCAAATCTGGTGGCTTTAACCATGCTGACCCATAAACCGTCGTGCGTGTTAAATAAAACTTTTTCTTT